>NW_017679403.1:0-17014 GCF_001879085.1 Nicotiana attenuata
TATATATATAGGTAATGACACACCTTCTGTGCCTAAGGCAGTAGAATAATGCTCTGGGTTACCATGTTCACATTTATATGCTACGGGGATAGGGACTTCCAGCCATCTATGGGCATTACAACCCACAGATTATGATCACACGAAGGATACAAGACCAGTAATCTCTTACACAAGAACAAATATAAAATATCAGCAAGTTAAACTAATATAGCATCCACACAATTGTAACGACCCGACTGGTCGTTTTCAGTTTTTGCACATTGCTCGCTAGTTCTCGAGCATGACTTGCCCCGTGTGGTGTATTATGACTTATGTAAATCGGTTGTTTTGATTTTCAGGGTAATCGGAATGAATTTGGAAGAACAACTCCCAGTTTGAAGCTTGAAATTTGAAAGGTTTGACCAATGTTTGACTTGCTTGTGTATGATCTCGAATCGGCACTTTTAAGATTTGGTTAGCTTCGTTAGGTGATTTGAGACTTGGGAGCGTGATCGGAATGCATTTTGGAAGTCCTTGGAAGGTTTAGTCTTGAATTGGCGAAATTGAGATTTCGGCATTTTCCGGTTGTTAGGTGAGATTTTGATATAGACGTCGGAATGGAATTCCGGAAGTTGCAGTAGTTCCGTTGTGGCATTTGAAATTTGTGTGCAAAATTTTAGGTTATTCGGATGCGGTGTGGTTGGGTTTTTGATCAAAAGTGGAATTCGGAAGATTTTAGAAAGTTTGGCTTGAATCCGATGTGTTTTAGTTGATTTGATATTGTTTGAAGTGTTTTGATGATTGGAACAAGTTTGTATAAGGTATTGGGTCATGTTGGAGCCTTTGGTTGAGGTCCCGGGGGCTTCAGGGTGATTTCAGATGGTTAACGGAGAGGTTGGAATTTTGTTGCAGCAGCTGATATTGCTGCTTCTGGTATTTTTGCATATGCGGATTGGGGACCACAGATGCGGCGCCGCAGATGTGAGTTATTTATCGCAGAAGCGGAAAAAGGCCAGACATGCAGAGATCGCAGAAGCGGTATTGTGACCGCATCTGCGATACCGCAGATGCAGAAGTTTAGTCGCAGAAGCGGTGTGGGATGAGTAAGTGAATTCCGCAGAAGCGGAGCTTTAGACCGCAATTGCGGTACTGCAGAAGCGGATTTTTGACCGCAGATGCGGGTATCCCTGGGCAGAACATATAAGTTATTTCATTACGCAAGTTTGAGATATTCCACCATTTTTAACTTCGGCTTGAGAGCTTTTGGACGATTTGGAAGAGGGATTTCAAGGGAACTTCGTCAAGGTAAGGATTTTGGACCTAAAACACAATTCTATGGTAGTATTTCATGATTTTAGGGCATTAATTAAAGGAATTAAAGGGCAAAAATGGAGGATTAGGTGTTGAGTTTAAGTGGCCTTTAAATGGGGATTTGAGGGGTCATTTGGACTCCGATTTTAGTATTCTTGACATGTATGAACTCGTGCGGAGATAAGGAATCTATTGGTTTAAAAATTTCTGAATTTTGAGATGTGGGCCCGGGGGTCGGATTTTGGTAATTTCGGGATTTGTGCCCTTTAATAATTGTTTTCGCTTGGGCTTGGTTCCCTTGGCATATTGTGACGTCCTCGTTCTGATTTTGGATAGGTTTGATGTGTGTGGAGGCCAATTCGAGGGGCAAATGCGTCGCGAGCTAGAGTTAGCCGGTTCGAGGTAAGTAATGATTGTAAATGCTGTCCTGAGGGTTTGAAACCCCGAATTTCACAACGTTGTGCTACTTTGAGGTGACGCACATGCTAGATGACGAGAGTGGAGTCGTGAACCTTTGGGGGTTGTGACTTGGTCCGTCTCGTACGACTGTTAAGTCGCGTATTTGATTTAAAATCTTATGATATTCCATATTTTTAGAGATTGATATTATATTTTGGGTTGTATGCCATGTTTGGGGCCTTGTGCTGATTTGTTGAGACCCTTAGGGGTATTTTTACTAATCTTCCTCACTCTATTTGTTTTGAAAACATATACTCAGTCATGTTTTACCTGTTATTGTTTAAATCTTTTTTATCACTTTACTTCTTAAAAATCTGAAAACTGTTTGGGCTGAGTTCCCTGTTTTATTGATGGTCCGAGTGATCGTGAGGTTGATGACTGAGGTAGACCGAGGGTCTGATTGTGAGGTTAATGACTTAGAGAGGCCGAGGGCCTGGTTGTGAGGATTATATACTTATAGATCGGGCTGCACATATATATATATATATATATGGATCGGGCTGCACGCCGCAACGATACATTGGATCGGGCTGCACGCCGCAGCGATATAGCGCTTGGGCTGAAGGAGCCCCTCCGGAGTCTGCACACCCCCAGTGAGCGCAGTCGACTATATTCATGGATCGGACTGCACGCCGCAACGATATATATGGATCGGGCTGCACGCCGCAGCGATACATTGGATCGGGCTGCACGCCGCAGCGATATAGCACTTGGGCTGAAGGAGCCCCTCCGGAGTCTGCACACCCCCAGTGAGCGCAGTCGACTATATTCATGGATCGGACTACACGCCGCAGCGATATATGGATCGGGCTGCGCGCTGCAGCGGTTACCATATGGTACCTATTGAGTGTGAGTGCTGAGTGGGAGCGCTGATTGGTAAGAGTTGAGTCACGAGTGACTGAGAGGCCTGCCCGAGGGGCGATAGATATATACATGCACATGAGTGATGAGTTGCCTGAGGGGCCTGCTTATTAGCTTATTGATTTTCACTCCTTTTTAAAGTGAGTTTCTATCGAATATGTTGATTTATTTACTGCTTTCACTCATCTTTATTCTGAGCCTCTGTCGAAAATGTTGAACAAATGTTTTATAAACAACTTTCATTCAAGCTGGGGTTTTACGAGATGTTCAGAATTTAATCATTGATTTGGCTTTGTTATTCCCACTGAGATTTTCATGTTATGAGGTGTTTATGATTCCTGTTTTGCTCGAGGAGCTGTTTACGAACTAAATTTTGCCCGAGGGGCCGATTATGGTTTTTATCTCCTTTATTATAAATGGTATTGAACCCCTACTGAAATTGCTGGAAGGTATTTTCAAATGATTTTTACCAAAAGCTGGAATTTAAATGAGACGATTGACTCGTATTCTGTTTTGAAAGCCTGTTGTGCTTATTGAGTTTATCATAAATGTGGATTCATCGTTTCCTACTGCTCAGTCTATATTTACTCTTATTACTTACTGGGTTGGAGTACTCACATTACTCCCTGCACCTTGTGTGCAGATTCAGGTATTTTCTGAGCTTGGTGGTTGTTTTCATTGGAGTTAGCAAGGTAGCTGTCTGGCGATCGCGGCTTTGCTTTCTCCCTCTTTATCCTCCCTTATGTATTCTTGTGACCTTCCGACCATTTCGGTCTTGATGTGGTTAGACAGTTGTAGTAGATGCTCATGACTAGTGACACCCCGATGTCGGGTTGTATGTTATTTCCGCACTATTCATTTAGACTTATATTATGAAACATTTGTTTAATTAAAGGCTTTGAAATGGCTATTAATGATTAAAGGGTTAATATGGGTGTTGTGTCGGCTGGCCTTATCTTCACGAGAGGCGCCATCACGACCAGGCTGAGTTTAGGGTCGTGACAAGTTGGTATCAGAGCCTAGGTTACATAGGTCTCACGAGTCATGAGCAGGTTTAGTAGAATCTCACGGATCGGTACGGAGACGTCTGTATTTATCCTCGAGAGGCTGCAGAACCTTTAGGAAAACTCCATATTCTTGAAATTCTTATCGTGCGTCCTTGATTCAGCTTGAAAAATAACTCTTCGAACTCCTTCCACTCATTCGTATGCGCGAATGAGCACTCAGTATCAGATGTGCATCGATGGCTTGTGATTCCCTGATTGAGGGGCGAGATGTGATCTCTATGTGCTGATGTTAGGCCAGTCTGGAGGACTCGAGGCCGGATTTATGCCTATAGCTTGAGCACCGAGGTGCTGATTGTGTGAGCATGTGTTTCTGGATCTATGTGTTCTGTTGTGTCCCTATTAAGGGAAGTAATGACTGGATAGTATGTGATGAGGGTGATGTGACTACGAGATGTATTCATATGATTTAGAAGCAACGAGATGGGGTCTGCTGGAGGATGGAAGAACTATTAGGTGTCTGATTTCCATCTTGATTTGAGGTATAGCTCCGAGTTAGGGGTGTGTGAAGAATCTTCTCCTGTTTCCTAGTTGGGAGTGAAGTAAATTTCATGTGGCGGTATGAGTTCAGACTCAGGAAGACTAAGTGACTGCATGAAGTTTATATCGGTGGAAGGTATACAGAAATGTTGGTTAGAGGCGAAGTAGGTGGGTTATCTCCTGCGGAATGTTCTAAGTTTGTGCTATCCTTATGTTGTCTGTTAGAAGATCTCAATTTCAAGTGAAAGATATATGTTCTAATTTGAAATTGGGTCTCTTAAGAGAGTGGGTTTAACTACTACGAGATGAATGCGAGATTTGCAGAAGATATGAAGTACCAGATGGTCGGTGTTCCACGAGCTTATTACGGATTGAGTTAATCTCACTGTGGTATTATGGTAGCAATTAAGTAAATGCGGTATGGGTTATTGTGTGTGTTTTGATCTATGGCTTCGAGCCAAGTGGGGGAGTTTGCTATGGATTAGCTGATGGCACGGTTATGTGCTATGTTGGTTCCAGTTTGAGGCATGCGGGTGAATCAGTCATGGTTTGCGATTGAGCCCGAGGATGGCTCATGTAAAGGAAGAATTTTTGACTAAGGTAAGGTTATATCATGCTTCATAGGTGTTTGAGAATCACGGAATGTCTTGAGTTGTTGTTGATAAAGAATGCTCAGTGCATAGGAAAGGGAAGTGGCTTGGTTGCATCAAGGTAAGGTTATATGCTGCAGTGTCAGAAGCCCTAATGAGGCGCAGGTTGTTCGGTTCTTTTGATCGGGCTAATTGCAGCTTGGGTAGAGTGGATGACCATAGAGAATGGTTCTAATGCGTTCTGGGTTTTACATGTAACAATTGGAAATTTTCAGGTGTATAATTTGGCTAGAAACTGAGGTATTGCATTTGGAGGGTGTCAAGACTTGAGTCATTTCTATATCAATTATGGGATTCTATACATCAGTAATAGGAAAGTAATGCCTTCAGATTCGCAGGAAGTCTTTTCAGGGTAGGTATTTTGAATGTGGTGCTTTTGGGAATATTTGAAAGAGAATTTAGCGGGTTGTAAGCCTTAGACTGTGTGGTATCATGCTTGGGTCTCGTGTGGTGAGTCTAGGTTGAGGAATTGCAATGTTATAGCAAGAAGCAGTATCAGGTTAAAGGTAAATCAGAAGGAAGCTCGGATAGATGGGATAGTTTGGTAGTATGCCGAACCAGTATGGCAAGGATATGATTAGTTCTATGGATGTTTGCGAGGTAATGAGCTTCTACAGGTGTTTCACGGCAATGCTCTTAGGTTTTGGGTGGCCTGCGTAGTTTGGTTGAGTTAGAAGGATTCAGTACTGACGGTTTAGTGTTGTGCAAATGGAACTCAGAGAGTTCTTAATGGTTTCTATCACGATTAGAGATGTATATTTTCTACGGGTGAGAGAAGCATGGGGTGTGCAGTGATTTCCTTCTATATGGGATCAATGGAAAGTTCTTAGTTGGTTGAGTACATAGTTGCTGGTGGATCGGAAGGGATATGAAATTCTCATGTTATTTAGGATAGTTTGGTATTTGTGGTATGTGTGGAGGATTGAGATCTGCGTGTGTAAGGTTACAGTTCAGTTCTGAACGGAAGGTCATAAAATTCTTGGGCAGCGGGCAGTTTCAGACAATTAGAGAAATGAGCTTCAGATAATTAGAGAAAGGGTCTTCGGACGATTAAGGAAATGATATTGATAGTTGGAGGTAATTTAACGAGGGTATATGTTTCAGAAAAAGGCAATGTGATTAAGTTGAGGGTACTTCGGTAGTATTGCAGCACTTTCTTGTTAGATCGATTGCTGATATCTGAGTTTGCTTGGAGGCACAGAAGAATGTTAGAGTATCTCTCGTGGAATGACTGGATATTAGAGATGTGATATGTACTCGGACGGTGGAATTGGAATTGGATATGGTGATTCGTGTGCTATATGGAGTTTGAGACTAGGAGTTCTCATATTCAGGCTATGTTGTGGTTGTGGGTCGTGTGTATTGGCACTGTGTAGTGACTATCGGGGTTTGGAGACCCGAGTGGATCTTTTGCTGCTTGGTAAGTTAGGATTTGAGGGATATTGGGTATAGACTGGTTGTCTCCGTGTCGTATTATTTTGGACTATTGCGCTAAGGCACAATGTTGGCTATGCCGAGAATGCCACAGACTGAGTGGCGAAGTTCGACGGATTATGGTCTAGTAGGGTGATTTTATATTTCGAAGATTCAGTGGATGGCTGGGAAGGACTGTTTTTCTTACTTGGGTTTTCGGGATGGATGTCAGTGCAGAGACTCCTACCATTGATTCAGTTTCGGTGATGAGGGATTCTTCCGGATGTGTTTCTTGCTGCCGGGCATGTCCCCGGACGGTGTTGTTGATTTTGGTATTGATTTGGTGCCGGGCACCGTATCGTATGGCACCGACAGAGTTAAAGGAGTTGAAGGAGCAGCTTCAGGGATCACCTTGATAAGAGGCCCGTTGGCAGGCCAATGTGGATGTGTTCTAATTTGAGTCGACTTGGTTGGCTCCGGATTGCATTACTGAGGGATGTGTTGATTCGATTGTTATTAAGCTTATTAGTAATCTGGGGAGGTCTCTGAGTTACCTTTCTGTGTTGCGAGGTGTTATGATTTGTTGGTTATAGGCACATATGGTGCGGTTCTATTGGGGTCTCATAGTGGAAGTCGAGCGGGAAGAGTAATTGGGTATTGCTCGGTGAATGGCATATCGGTTATGTCCTTTCGGGTTTGCGTGGTGTATGTTATTTGCTTCACCGTGGGTGTGATGATTTGCTTTGGTTCTAGACATCAAGTTGCACATGGTGAACCTGAGGTACAACTCTTTCGTTTGAGTCATTTTCATGATTTGAGTATGTTCGGACTGTTGCTTATTGGTGCGCGTATTGCGCAAGTTGTGGCTTTAGTCTGTATTGAGGCGTCATGTCACCAGAGTAGTTGTGTTGGATTAAATGAGATCGTGGGGATCTTTAATGAATATATCGGATTCGATTTCAGCATGTTGGAAGGATAATATTGAGGTTATGGCTTACTGTGTGTTTTATTTATCATTGGCAGTATATGAAAGTTTTGGGATGAGACCTTAGTTGATAAGAGGTTTTCTATCGGTATCTGGTTGTTGTGTGCAGCTGCTGTGACTAGAAGTTATCGCTGCAAGCGTTTAAGTTATGTCGTATATCGTGTAAATGCACCTGAGGTTGCAGGTATGGGTTGTTACAGCTTGTTCGGGCTTATTCCCAGTATAAATGTGAGATCCTGATCACACTGAAGATTTCAGAAGTGGAAATGTGGCTCTGTGGTTTATGGGCTAGATTGGATTGTTAAATTTCAGTTTCTATGTGTTATCGGACCTATATGAGATAGGGTGACGTGGGATCACCCCCGGGTATATGCATGGTTAGGCTATCCAGCGAGTGGTTGGCTTTTTGAACAACTCTGGGCACGTTCGAGGACGAACGTATGTTTAAGTGGGGGAGGATGTAACGACCCGAACGGTCGTTTTGAGTTTTTGCACATTCCTCGCCAGTTCTCATGCATGACTTTCCCCGTGTGGTGTATTGTGACTTATGTGAATCGTTGGTTTTGGTTTTCAGGGTAATCGGAATGAATTTGGAAGAACAACTCCCAGTTTGAAGCTTGAAATTTGAAAGGTTTGACCAATGTTTGACTTGCTTGTGTATGATCTCGGATCGGCGTTTTTATGATTTGGTTAGCTCCGTTAGGTGATTTGAGACTTGGGAGCGTGATCGGAATGCATTTTGGAGGTCCGTGGAAGGATTAGGCTTGAATTGGCAAAATTGTGATTCGGCGTTTTCTGGTTGTTAGGTGAGATTTTGATATAGTGGTCGGAATGGAATTCCGGAAGTTGCACGAGTTCCTTTGTGGCATTTGGTATTTGTGTGCAAAATTTCAGGTTATTCGGATGCGGTTTGGTTGGGTTTTTGATCAAAAGCGGAATTCGGAAGATTTTAGAAAGTTTGGCTTGAATCTGATATGTTTTAGTTGATTTGATGTTGTTTGAAGTGTTTTGATGATTGGAACAAGTTTGTATAAGGTATTGGGTCATGTTGGAGCCTTTGGTTGAGGTCCTGGGGGCCTCGGGGTGATTTCGGATGGTTAACGGAGAGGTTGGAATTTTGTTGCAGCAGCTGATGTTGCTGCTTCTGGTATTTTCGCATCTGCGGATTGGGGACCGCAGATGCGGGTTATTTATCGCAGAAGCGAAAAAGGTCCAGACGTGCAGAGACCGCAGAAGCGGTATTGTGACCGCATCTGCGATACCGCAGATGCGGAAGTTTAGTAGCAGAAGCGATGTGGGCTGAGTAAGTGAATTCCGCAGAAGCGGAGCTTTAGACCGCAACTGCGGTACCGCAGAAGCGGATTTTTGACCTCAGATGCGGGTATCCGTGGGCAGAACATATAAGTTATTTCATTACGCGAGTTTGAGATATTCCACCATTTTTAACTTCGGCTTGAGAGCTTTTGGACGATTTGGAAGAGGGATTTCAAGGGAACTTCGTCAAGGTAAGGATTTTGGACCTAAAACACAATTCTATGATAGTATTTCATGAATTTAGGGCTGTAATTAAAGGAATTAAAGGGCAAAAATGGAGGATTAGGGCTTGAGTTTAAGAGGCTTTTAAATGGGGATTTGAGGGGTCATTTGGACTCCGATTTTAGTATTCTTGATATGTATGAACTCGTGGGGAGATAAGGAATCTATTAGTGTGAAAATATCTGAATTTCGAGACGTGGGACCGGGGGTCGGGATTTGGTAATTTCGGGATTTGTGCCCTTTAATAATTGTTTTCGCTTGGGCTTTATTCCCTTGGCATATTTTGACGTCCTCGTTCTGATTTTGGATATATTCGACGCGTGTGGAGGCCAATTCGAGGGGAAAAGGCATCACGAGATAGAGATTTAGCCGGTTCGAGGTAAGTAATGATTGTAAATGTTGTCCTGAGGGTTTGAAACCCCGGATTTCACAATGTTGTGCTACTTTGACGTGATGCACACGCTAGATGACGAGCGTGGAGTCGTGAACTGTTGGGGGTTGTGACTTGGTCCGTCCCGTACGACTGCTAAGTCGCGTATTTGATTTGAAATCTTATGATATTCCATATTTTTAGAGATTGATATTATATTTTGGGCTGTATGCCATGTTTGGGGCCTTGTGCCGACCTGTTGAGACCCTTAGGGGCATTTTTACTAATCTTCCTCACTCTATTTTTTTTGAAAACATATCCTCGGTCATGTTTTACCTGTTATTGTTTAAATCTGTTTTATCACTTTACTTCTTAAAAATGTGAAAATCGTTTGGGTTGAGTTCCCTGTTTTATTGATGGTCCGAGTGATCATGAGGTTGATGACTGAGGTAGACCGAGGGTCTGATTGTGAGGTTAATGACTGAGAGAGGCCGAGGGCCTAGTTGTGAGGATTATATACCTATGGATCGGGCTGCACGCCGTAACAATATATATATATATATGGATCGGGCTGCACGCCGCAGCGATACATTGGATCAGGCTGCACGCCGCATCGATATAGCGCTTGGGCTGAAGGAGCCCCTCCGGAGTCTACACACCCCCAGTGAGCGCAGTCGGCTATATTCATGGATCGGGCTGCACGCTGCTGCGATATATGGATCGGGCTGCGCGCCGCAGCGGTTACTATATGGTACCTATTGAGTGTGTGTGCTTAGTGGGAGCGCTAATTGGTAAGAGTTGAGTCACGAGTGACTGAGAGGCCTGCCCGAGGGGCGATAGATATATACATACATGCACATGAGCGATGAGTTGCCTGAGGGGCCTGCTTATGAGCTTATTGATTTTCACTCCTTTTTAAAGTGAGTTTCTATCAAATATGTTGATTTATTTACTGCTTTCACTCATCTTTATTCTGAGCCTCTGTCGAAAATGTTGAACAAATATTTTATAAATAACTTTTATTTAAGCTGGGGTTTTACGAGATGTTCAGAATTTAATCATTGATTTGGCTTTGTTATTCCCACTGAGATTTTCATGATATGAGGTGTTTATGATTCCTGTTTTGCCTGAGGGGCTGTTTACGAATTAAGTTTTGCCCGAGGGGCCGATTATGATTTTCATCTCCTTTATTATAAATGGTATTGAACCCCTACTGAAATTGTTGGAAGGTATTTTCAAATGATTTTTACCAAAAGCTGGAATTTAAATGAGACGATTGACTCGTATTCTGTTTTGAAAGCCTGTTGTGCTTATTGAGTTTATCATAAATATGGATTCATCGTTTCCTACTGCTCAGTATTTATTTACTCTTATTACTTACTGGGTTGGAATACTCACATTACTCCCTGCACCTTGTGTGCAGATTCAGGTATTTTCTGAGCTTGGTGGCAGTTTTCATCGGAGTTAGCAAGGTAGCTGCCTGGCGATCGCGGCTTTGCTTTCTCCCTCTTTATCCTCCCTTATGTATTCTTGTGACTTTCCGACCATTTCGGTCTTGATGTGGTTAGACCGTTGTAGTAGATGCTCATGACTAGTGACAACCCGATATCAGGCTTGTATGTTATTTTCTCACTGTTCATTTAGACTTATATTATGAAACATTTGTTTAATTAAAGGCTTTGAAATGGCTATTAATGATTAAAGGGTTATTATGGGTGTTGTGTCGGCTGGCCTTGTCTTCACGAGAGGCGCCATCACGACTAGGTCTGAATTTAGGGTCGTGACAACAATCCAATTAGACTGACATAAAGAAAGTACAAAAGTAGATATCATCTTCAAGAATTAAAATACAGTAACAACGAGTATAAATTTTCTTATAAGGATCAAAAAGATACAGAAATATACACCATATGCCATATTCAATTTGCTAGAAGATTGAAAGAGAGAAACTCTGTTTATAGCTTTTCCATTTGAAAAGCTATAGAGGGTAAGCATAAACTTTAATTCATACATGGTGTAGACAATTAAAATTTTGTTGAATTTAAATCCATATGAAATTTGGATTTGATCTCAATTAAATTGGTCCAAATAAATATTGTGGGCTAATATAATTAAATTAATTATATAAGTCCAATATACATGGATTAAATAAATAAGTCTTAATCTATTGGGCTAGCCAATTTAATTGGGCTATAAATGAAACGCACACTTTATTAGGCCCAATATATCATATTCCTAGAGGCCCAGTTTGGTGCCATGTGTCAAATGACGTGGCACGCCACGTCGAATGGAAGAGCCTATAGGACCATGTCACGTGTCAAATGACAAGGCACGCCAAGTCACATTAAAAGGCTAATGAAATCGCGCCACATGTGCAAGTGACTTGTTCTGGCCAATCAAATGCGGCCATGTCACACTTCAATTTGATTGGTTGGAAAGAGTTTGTTCTTATACAACTCCTCCTTTCCACAAATATAAATAAGGGTCTTCATAACTCAGAAAAGATACCAGAAGTTATAACAAGATGCAAGAAAGAGCTCGTGGATCAAACGCTGCAAATTCCTCCACAAGTTTCAAGCTTCAAGCAATCAACTTCAACTTCAAGTTCAAGCTCAAGAACGAAGAACAAATCAATTTCAAGCTCAAGAACGAAGACCAAATTGAGTTCAAGTCCAAGCAATCAGGCTCAAGCTCAAGAACAAGATCATCGTTCGTGGCAACAACTACATATTCAAGATCAATCTCAAAGGCCCTTGAATTTATTTATTGTTGGAAAGAAGAATCAGGGGATTCATAGAGATTGTAACACTCAAATATTTGAAATAAAATTCTACGATTGTTGCAATATTTTTCGATCTTGATTTTATTTTCTTGACGCAATACTTTTCAATCACCAAGAACATTGAAATGGCTTCAAAGAAAATCAACTCCAGTTTAACTTCCACCAAGGCTGCTAATTCCAGATTCTATGTTGATGTGGAAAGCATCCTCGATGTTACCTTTGGAAGCTTTGGACCAGTTACGAGAAGCAAAGCAAGCTCGTTAGGACAACAAGCACCCCAAGTGTCGTCCGCATCAACCCCTGTTTTCGGATCTTCATCCTCAAAAGGAGCAAGATCTTTCACAAACGCACCTGAAGGAGGAAGAGATGTTGCTGAAAAGATCAAGAAAACTCTTGCTCTTCTTGACCTCTCCGGATCGAAGCACTCTGCCTGTGAAGGAAGATGATGATGCTTCAAGTGATGGATCCTCCCTACTTACACCATATAGCGTGATCCAATCAAGGATCAATCTGTGTGAAAATCCATGCTGCTCTCTATCATCCACGACAATCATGCAAGCCATGGTGACAAACACTTCATCTGTGGAGGAGCAGTTTGCAAACTTGACGGAAGCAATCGCCGGCTTGACCAAGTGCATGCAAAATCAAGATGCTAGAATCGACAAGCTAACGGATAGGGTGGTAATCTTGATGGAAGAAGAATCTACCCACGCACCTGCCAAGCTCCAAGAAGTTCCAGAGAGTAAGTCTGCCCAAAGACAAGTAGCATCTGCTAAGGCTACTCCTGTCTCATCTGAAGGGATGATTCCAATCGATCAACTGAAGGAGTTCATTGAAGGAACCATTAAGAACAAGTATGAAGTTGCTGCCAATGTCACGCCCCGAACCTGGGCCTGGACGTAACACGGCACTCGGTGCCTGACTACATGTGACCGAGCGAACCAACTGGCTGGCTGAATCAACATGTGGTATCATAACATACTGAATACGGAAGATAAACTAACACATGCTGATATACTAAAAGTCTGGATGACATAAATCGAAGTACGGAAATGCTAATACAATGTCTGAAATGTATTTGTAGCAAATATAGCTTAACATGTAAAAAACACCAGACTCTGTCTAACTGTTACTCTAGTCTATGAAGCCTCTATTGAAGTACTGAAAACACTAACTATCTGTAAATACTGACAGGCTGTAAATTAATGATAATGCCTCGAAAGAACTGGGGATCACGAAATAGCTGGTACGAGAATCCTAGCGCTCTACATCGTGGACTTGTAAATCATTACCTACATTGTGAGATGCAGGCCCCGGGCAAAAGGGACGTCAGTACATTTGAATTGTACTGGTATATAAAGCAACTGAAAGAAAGAATTATAAATGTTGATACTGAAACTAAGCTGATAACTGAAATGATAACTATTGAAACTGAAACTAAAGTGAGAACTGGTAACTGAACTGATAACTGATAAGATAACTGATAACTGATAACTAATAACTAAACTGAATAAAGGAAGTAAGGATATGAATACTCTCTCTTCTGAATGATGAACAACCTGTTTATCTGAATAAGCTACGGCCTCGGGCACAATATATATGTGCACAAGCTACGGCCTTAGGCCCAAGTATACGTATACATAACTACGACCTCAGGCCCAAAATGCATAAAGCATAAACTACGGCCTCAGGCCCAAACATGCATAAAACATAAACTACGGCCTCAGGCCCAAGTATGCATAAAGCATATAAACTATGGCCTCAGGCCCAAAAACAGGTGTTCAACATTCAGGAATTTAAAATCGGGAACTGAGAATCATACTGAAATACATGATGCTGAAATACTGAATCATACTGATTTACGTGATATCCAAATACTGGATCACACTGAGTAATAATACTGGAATACTGAATCATACTGAGTTACATAATACTGGAATACTGAATAGGACTAGAATGAGACATGTATTCTTGAACTGATTATGAACACTGAAACTTCAGTTGTTTATGACATGCTGAGTAAGCTATATTGAGACTTAGGGACATCAAACCCAAGTCTATATTGAATACAAACTGAGCTCACAACGTTCAGAATGAAAGTCATGAACGAGTTATAAAGCTGGATAATAGAAGTTCTACAACTATTCAAGGAACTAGGCTTAACTATATTTCTGAGGCGATTGATACGTCGTAAAAGAACGCAGTGTAGGGAGAATCATTAACATTCCCAAACATAGAAAGTTAGCCTCACATACCTTAACTTCCTACTCTCGAGCGTAATACAACATTCGCCACCCCTTTCAACTTTAATCTATTTCAATACAAGTCAAAGGGATTCCTTATTAGCAATAATTCTCATGTTTTAGTCACTTAAACATTTTCTCAAACACTTGGTGACATAAAGCTTCATGGTCCTTATTAATGGTGTTTCTGCACCCGACAAACTATTCTCTTGATCTTAGATAAATTCTAAAATCTCAAACGATTATAATAAATGTCATTCTTCTTCACCCATAAGATAAACAACACCTTTAACCAATAATCAACAATCAACAAGCCAAACCTATAATTGTTTATGCTTTTTTATCAAACCTATCAACTCATATCTCATGAACTTGTGGTCTAAAATCATTAATCCAATGATAGAATCAATTAGAGGGTGAAGATATTACCTTTTTGACGTTCAATCTTCTTGAATTCGAGTTCTAGGGTTTCTTCTCTCAACAATGGTGTCCCAATCGAATATCTAATGATATGGAGGGTTTACCCGTGTTAATAAGATGTTGGGAAATTGAAATTAACTTAGAATCACCATTAGAACTTACCTTGGGTGGTGGAGGGACCCTTAAGGAGTTAGGTTTTTGAGAGCTTTACTTTCTAGAGCAAGTTTTTATATTTTGGGGGTGTGGGGGACGAAATATAGCTTTAAAACGACCCCCGATTAGTGCGCCCGCGCTACTGGAGGCTTGCCCGCGCTAAACGGCAGTCACACTGCCTCAAAATTAGCGCAGCCACGCTACCGGCGCGCATATCGCGTACTGTTCTATAAAACGCGTATAACTTTTTGCACAGAGATCCGTTCGGGCTCCATAATATATCGTAGGAATGCTATTTCAGAGGCCTACAACTTTCATGCTTCAAGTATTCCCGATTCCTTACACATTTTCACTAAACACTGATGGAATACAGACCTTCTGCAAACTTAGTCGATTTTGTCAAATCATATGCACCTCACTTTGCATCTTGATTGTGAAACAACTATTTTCACCCATAATCATCTCGATGAGACTTCACATGCTCAAAATATAACCTTACTACTCCCTTAACTCATTCATACCTATGTCGAATTTACGGGGTGTTACATTTTCTCCCCCTTGGGATCATTCGTCCTCGAATGATTGTCCTGACTGTAATTTCTGCTAACTCCGGACCTTAAACGGGTCTGGTGGAAACATGAACTTTCATAAACAGTTGTATGCCAAACTGAATGAATACATGATTACTGAACTGTTGCGATACTGAACTGAATGACTACTGCATTGAGTGAATATTGGTCTGCCATAGATACGTGAATACTGAACTAACATGGATATCTGAATATTGAACTGGCTCGAATAATTGAGTACTGAGCTAACATCAATATCTGAGTACTAAGTTGGCATGAATATCTAAGTATTGGACTGACATGAGTAGCTGAGTATTGAACTGACTTGAATATCTGAGTATTGAACTAGCATGAGTATCTGAGTACTGAACTGGAATGAGTATTTGAGTGCTAGAAACTTGAATGTTATAACATGACACGTGAAATACTGGCTGTACCACCACTAATTATGCTGGCAACTCCAACTCATAAGCTAATTGACCGATCCTTCGCAAGAATCTATATGGCCCAATATAGCAGGGACTATGCTTCCCCTTCTTCCCAAATCTCATAACGCTTTTCATAAGCAAAACTTTCAGAAACACCCAATCATCAACTTGAAAATCTAGGTCTCTATGACGCACGCTCGAATAGGACTTTTGGCGGCTCTGAGTTTTCTAACGCTCTTGAATCAACTTAACTTTCTTTATAGTCTGATAGTCCAAATCGGGTCCTAACAACTCCATTTCTCCAGCTTCGAACAAACCAATTGGTGATCTACACCTTCGCCCATACAGAGCTTCGTACGGTGCCATCTTGATACTAGAATGGTAGGTGTTATTACTAGCAAGGTCAATAAGAGGTATGTCATAAAACACTAGGCTTTCTACTGCTCGACTTTCACTTACTCATAATTCGGACACTTGGCCACAAAGTCTGCAATGTTCTTTTTCATGCCGTTCAACCAATCTATCTCCTTGGTCATGATGCATATTTGGGAGACCTGGATGGAAAGAATACCTGGAATTATGGACTTCTAACATGATCTTCCCTCTTTAAGTCCATCTATGTCTGGAATACACAATCTATCTTTGTACCTCAAAGTACAATCATCTCCCTTTATTCAAAATCCATCATCTTATACTTGTGAATCTCCTCTTTCAAGTACAACATGTAGGGATCATCTTATTGTTTCTCCTTCTCTTCGGCTACTAAGGGTGGACAAGTCCTATTCTAGACAACGTCATCTTCGGAGTCCAAAGTCGAACTCCTATCTTGGCTGGTGAACTTCTTTTAATAGAGTTCTCTTATCTACCTCTATCATGAGTTATAGCTCTCCCACTTTATCTTCTTAAGCACTTCCTGGAAACACTTATAGCATTATTGTGACCTAAGTCTTTGACATATACTCTAAATTTTAGAGTCTCGTACAATGGCACTACCCTCATAACACATAAATAGGCATGATTTTACAGCTTTTCTGTGATCACTTTATCATCAATAACTAAGCTCAGTGATCATTCTACTCACTTTGTGTTTCTTACACATGCTGGACAAAATCCCTGTGGCAATTATACAATTTTCCCTCATTACCAAACTGATTTTCTTTTTCGTATCCCATGCTAACTATTCTGGTTTCAAATCTGTAACTGGACTTACTAATAATTTTCACATCACCCCTTAGACCAAAGGTCTTATACTTGCGGATCCTTTTTTTTTTCTAAACTATGTGCATAGATCACACTTAGGGAACTCATCTG
>NW_017679404.1:0-825 GCF_001879085.1 Nicotiana attenuata
AATTGTACTACTAAAATAATTATTTATTTAATTTTACTAAAATTAACTAATATACTAATACCTAAACTAAAACTTAAGAACAAATTACGGAAAATTAGAAAGTAAAAATGGCAAAGTAACCATTTTTGTCATTTTCTTTATATTTGTTTTGCAAACAACTAACCACTAATTAATCCTAAAATATGAGATTAAATCCTAAATGCAAATGCCAAATGTATTTTTTTATATTTTTCATATGAATTAAAACAAACACCAATAAAATGCAACAATTATCAGAAAATAACACAAAAATTCACAAAAATAGTAATATAATAAAGAAGTCATTTTTGAATTTTTGGGATAATTCATATAGGGCAAAAATCATGTGCTCACAGCTGCCCCTCTTTGCTCGGGAACATGAAGAGTTTCCGTGCAAAGATAAGTGAGCGGATACGAGCGATTTTTGCCCGTTTGAATACTCCGTGTGAAGCATTTTTTGAAAACCGTCTGACCGAACCCTGCTTCAAAGGTTACCTACATATCCTTGGCTAAAAAGGAATCAGGTCAGTGTAGTTCGGGAAGGTTTGGTAGCTGTGGCTACCAGGAGCTGTGATTTCACTGCTGTTCCTGCTGCTACTGCTCGCTGACCTCCTTATTTCACCGTGTCAAAATAAAAAGAAGCTAGCCTAAGCTATGATCTATGAATTACAAAAGAATCCTTCTATGTCTTCTAACTTGCTCTTTGTGTTGCCTTGAACTTGTATTCTCCCACTGGAATTCTTGCGTTGTTGCCTTGCATTGTGATTGGAGATGTTTCGCCATTCCTCCGAGTGATGCTTGACCGCT
>NW_017679404.1:957-17011 GCF_001879085.1 Nicotiana attenuata
CATGCACCCTAAATTCTTACACCAATAAATCACTTCAGGAAATTGTTCTGCCCAGCCACGACTTCAAACAAAATAATATCACTAAATGATCAAATGCAACAATGATTCAGATTTGCAATGCTCATGTCACCACTACGTTGTAGGCCCAAGAAGGGAAAATTAACTAACTCTATACTTGCAATCATCCAGATTTTATTCCTACTTACTGAATTAACACTGATTTCACTCTTAATCAATTTAATTCCAATTCCAGGCTCAGATATTTATTTTCTGGTAAAGGCGAAAATTGGAATTGTACTTCCCTTGATCTCCAGGTGGGCTCCTGACTGCTGTAACTGGAAAAGTATTCCCATGTTCTCCAAGTGGGCTCCTGACCGCTGAACGTATTCCCTTGTTCTCCAGGTGGGCTCCTGACTGCAACAAATAAAGAAAACAAAGAACATTTCCTGCCCCAGTTTGGTCACTGGGTACAGATGTGAGTGTTAAGTTGAATTATTCTACCAAGAATGTGAAAGCTAAGTCCTATTATCCAGGAAGGTCCTGATAACTCCTAACAATTACGAACCTAATCTATATCTTCTAAAGGTATTACTCCCACTACATTTGTTGTCTAAAAGGTCTTAAACTACTTCCCATTATCTAGGCGGGTCCTGACAACTTCTAGTTAAAAGACAGTTTTAACCTAAGCTATATCTACTGAAGGTACGACTTCCACTATATTTTGTTATCTAAGCAGACCTTAAAACTACGTCCCATTATCCAGGAGGGTCCTGAAAATCAAAATTCAAGTCTTATCTTAAGTGTGCCAATTCTACGGCTGAATTATACTATCCTACAACAGTATCTTGTAACCTAAGGAGATCTCAAAACTGTGTCCCATTACTCAGGAGGGTCCTGACCACTCCTAATTAAATCCTATCTTAGACAACCTATGTTCTTTAGGATACATTTGTGCTAAATTATGCTACTCATGATTGTTTTGAAATTTAAACTAAGTCCCATTTTCTAGGAGGGTCCTGAGAGTTTCCAGTCATACCTGTTTGGGTGCTACCTTTTCTTACGGAGGGCTTCTCCGAAATGAACGAAATTTCTGCCCCTGTTTCAATCAAAGAAAAATCTTGTCGATTTTAAAAATGGTGGCTAGTTGCTGGCATTCTTGCTAGGTACATCCCTGCTGCTAGGCTTTACTCCGCCCCGCTTTCCTGGACTTGCCTTGAACCCCCCTCGACTTCCTGACCGAATTTCAACCCCTTGATTCTGATGACCCAAGCGTTCTATCCCATATTGTTGTTTTTGTGTTTCTGACCCCTCTTTTGAAAAGTCGCTTCTTCCCCACAATTATCCGATTAATCCACCGATGAACTTCCGGTGGTCCTTTATGACTTCCTTTGCTTTTGACATCTTTGATATATTCTGGCCCTATCTGCACAACTAGGAAGCTGGTAGTTAGCCTTGACATTCCTTCCTTTTGTTTCAAACAGAACTGACATTGAAACATCTTAAAGATAGACCTCGAAAGAATGAAATGCAATGACCTCGAGGGTTAAGGATAAAGAGAATCCGAGAACGGATGATTTGTAATGAAGAAAGAAGAGAATGAGACTTATCTGAGTGGAACTGCTGGTACCATTGAGCATGCCATGCATTTTGGATTAACTAGCTCAGTCTGTCTAACCAATCAACTTTCGATTGCCACATTCGCTGTTCCGGACTTTCACAACCTGGTTTTCACCCAAACCCAAACCTTGCTCGTCTTGCGATATCCTGAGCAGCTTCTGACTACAGACTTGTCTCATTTGCCTGTCTGAAAAACTCACCTTCGCCTTACGGTGCCCGTGAGGGTTTTCACCAATAAGACTCTCTCATTTTTATCATTTTTCCCTTGCACCGGAGTGCTGCCCCTGACGTGAATCACTTTTACTTGCTCGTATTGGCACTTCCTGAAGATTGATCAAAAGGTCTTTCTTTGGACCGTAATGCAGGCTTTTGGATAGGGTTAGAAAGAAAGGGTATAAAAGGCTCTAAAACAATTCAATATGGGTTCACAACTACAACTTTCGGAATCAACTTTCTTGCACAACCATAACTGTTGCCCCAGTGTTTTCATGGGGACTTTTGGACTTTTGTTTTGGTGTGACTGAACCTCAGAGAGAGGCTGCCTACGTACCCTTTCGGGATCAAGTCAAACGTAGTTCAGGTCATAGAATTACTTTGTTGTTGCAATCTTTCCTTTTCTTCTACTTTCTTTTCTTTCTTTTCATTTCTTTCTTTTCTTTTCTTCATTTTTCTTTTCTTTTTTTTTTCTTTTCTCTTTTTCTTTTTTCTTCTTTTTTTTTCTTTCTTTTTTCCTTTTCTTTCCGTTGGACTGTGTTTTCTTGTTTCTTCACTGATTTTCCTTGCTCGAGCTTCCGAGTTATTGATTCCGAAAGAGGGGTACGAAAGAAAGTAAATGAGGCTCAAAAGGGGTAACAAAGGATAAAGTGTTTGGATAGCAGAACAAAATGCCTTCGTCATTTCAATCTCAAAAATATGCCAAATACAATAAAGTACAATTAAACCAAGAAATCATACATAGTATCGCTTGACTGCATCAGAGTTGATAGCCATTTCTACACATTTTCCTTCCACATCTATCAAATATAATGCGCCATTGGACAACACTCTGGTTACAACAAATGGCCCCTGCCAGTTCGGGGCAAACTTTCCTTTTGCCTCAGCCCAATGAGGTAAGATACGCCTCAACACCAATTGCCCTACTACAAACTTTCGCGGACGCACTTTCTTGTTATATGCTCTTACCATTCTCTGTTGGTACAACTGACCATGACATACTGCTGCCAATATCTTTTCATCAATCAAACTTAGTTGTTCCAAGCGGACCTTGACCCATTCAACATCATCAATTTCCGCCTCGGCAATAATCCGAAGGGACGGGATTTCAACCTCTGCGGGTATTACTGCCTCAGTGCCATACACCAGTGAATAAGGAGTCGCCCCTACTGAAGTGCGGACAGTAGTGCGATAACCTAAAAGGGCGAAAGGTAACTTCTCATGCCATTGCCTGGACCCTTCTACCATTTTCGAAGTATTTTCTTGATGTTCTTGTTAGCTGCTTCGACCGCTCCATTCGCTTTAGGACGATATGGGGTGGAATTGCGGTGCGTGATCTTAAACTGCTGACATGTCTCTGCCATCAAATGACTGTTGAGATTGGCCCCATTGTCCGTGATGATTACCTTCGGGATCCCAAACCGACAGATGATATTTGAATGCACAAAATCGACCACTGCCTTCTCGGTCACAGACTTGAAAGTTTTCGCCTCCACCCACTTAGTGAAATAATCAATAGCTACCAGAATGAACCTGTGCCCATTTGACGCCGCTGGCTCGATCGGCCCAATGACATCCATTCCCCAAGCAACGAACGGCCATGGTGCCGACATTGTATGCAATTCAGATGGTGGAGAATGAATCAAATCTCCATGTACCTGACATTGATGACACTTGCGCAAGAAACTGATGCAATCCCGTTCCATAGTAAGCCAATAATAACCCGCTCGGAGAATCTTCTTTGCCAATACATATCCACTCATATGAGGTCCGCAAACACCCACATGTACCTCAGCCATGATAACTGTAGCCTGTTTAGCATCCATGCATCTCAATAATCCAAGATCTGGGGTTCTCTTGTACAGCACCCCTCCGCTGAAGAAAAAACCGCTTGCCAAGCGTCGTATTGCTCTTTTTTGATCCCCTGTAGCTTGTGCCGAATACACTCCCATCCGGAGGTATTATTTGTATATCATGGAAACCTACGAACGTCACCACTCNCAATTCCCATACCCGGTCGTGATGGCGCCTCTCGTGAAGACAAGGCCAGCCAACTTACCCAAATCATTTCTTTAACAGTTACTAAACATAAGTGAATAGAATAATACAACTTAACGGCCATAATAATCAGTATTTTCAACCCCACATAACCCGACCGGGGTGTCACAAGTCACGAGCATCTAAGAAGTAGGAACACAACTAAAGGGTCATATATATATAAAATGAAATCTGGAATCCAAAAGATGAAGTCCGGTGCCGCGAACGCTGGCGGTCACCTTGCTCAGCTACATTAGTATTACCTTCAGTCCGCTAATGTCACGACCCTAGTTCACCAACCGTGAACATGTCATGACGGCACCTGGTCCCCATGACCAGGTAAGCCTAACATTTGCGGAAATATATTAATTGCGGAAAAATAGAGAAAATCAAATCAAATATCTAAAAGAAACTGTACTGAATGCCGCTTGGCAAGTACAACTCAATATCGCAAGTCTAAAACAATTCCCAAAACCCGGAAACTCACGGGCAACACAGGCTACAGAAGTGTATAGTAAAGGTTCCAAACTCCAGAATTTCTAACAACCGAAAGGAGGAAAAACTAAGTACTAAAGATAGAATAAGAGGGAGACTCGTCGGTCCGCGGACGCAGCAGATCTACGTCGAAGTCTCCGTAGTCCTCCTGCCTCACTGATAGGGCGCCTGAGTAGAGGTACCTGGATGATCTGCACATGAAAAACATGCGCAGGAAAGGCATGAGTACACCACAGCGGTACTCAGTAAGTGCCAAGCCTAACCTCGGTTGGGTAGTGACGAGGAAGGTCAGGGCCATACTGAGACAAAATATAGTAATAACAATAACTAACAGTATGATAATCTGACAGGAATAATAAATACAGCAGTGTAATAAGAGAGGTTAAACAAGGCAATAGCAAATACACAAGAACGAAACAACCACAGAATAAGTACATCTCAACACCAATGGTAACAATGAGGATCTCCCAGGATACCGTCCTGTAGTCCTTTTCTCAACTGTCCAGTGGATCTCCCGGGATACCGTCCCGTAGTCCATCATATGTGTATATCCGAAGGATCTCTCGGGATACCGTCCCGTAGTCCAACTATCAATGTGCAGGGGGATCTATCGGGAATCTAACCCGCAGTCCCAAAGTAAAAGTGCAGGGGGATCTACAGGGAATCGAACCCGTAGTCCCAAAGTAAACAAACAAGGGGGGGAGCTACCGGAATCCCACATCCGTAGTCCCAATGTAAATGCGCAATCACAACCAGAAGGTACACGGAAACGAAGTACAAAAGACAAGCAACAGGTAGTACTGGCCTAGCATGCTTCACGTAGTACAGTTAAGGCAACTTAAGCAATTAGGCAAGTTAAACCAACTAAACATGCTTTCCTAATCTAGCACAGGTTATAATTGTAAGTAGAATAAAGCAAATATGAAAGGAACTAAATCTCAATATCTTAAGAAAACCGGATTTCCAACAATTGGCTCAAGTACGCGCCCGTCACCTCGCGTACAAGGCACTCAAATCAACAAATAACGAATCCTAAGGGGAAAGGTCCCCCACACAAGGTTAGACAAGCCACTTACCTCGAACTGGCTCAATATCAATAGAAACCACGCCTTTGCCACGAGTATCCGACTCCAAATGGCCCAAATCTATTCAATTCAATTACATATCGTAAATAATGTTGCAAACAACTGATTCCACTATTAAATTTAGAGCTAGGGCGCGAAAATAGGTAAAATGATCAAAATGCCCCTCCAGCCATCGTCTCGGAATCGAATAATCTTTACGTTTTCAGAACCCTCGTACTCTCACGAGTCTAACCTTATAAAAATCTCCCAAATCGGAGGTCAAATGACCCCTCAAAACCCCATAGTTAGGTCTAAGAAGTTTACCCACTTCCTATTCAAAAACACGAAATTAAAGTGTGAATTTGCGATTAGATTAATGGGTTTTAGTCATAGGAGAGTAGAGAATCGTTACCCAGTGATTGCCCTTGAAAAACCCTTGAAATTGCTCCCAAATCCGAGCTCCAAACCTTGAGTTTTGATAAAAATGGCAAAACCTCGTTTTTTTGAAATGTTAAGTACTGTTCAGGGGTCTAAAGCATCGCGAACGCGAAAGGCAGCACGCGTTTGCGAAGAAGGAAAATATAAGGGACCAAAAATGCCCTTTGCGATCGCGAAGGAATAGATGCGAACGCAACATAGGTCATGCGAACGCATTGAATGAAAATCAAGCCCAGCCCTTGGAGTCCAACAAGTCTATGCGAACGTGACAGCCCTGACGCGAACGCGGTTAAGAAACGCGTGAAGCTACGCGATCGCGGAGCACTAATTGCGAACGCAATGAAGAAACTTGTCATCCTCCAGAATTACTCTACGCGAACGCGTAGAGGAGGACGCGAACGCGAAGAGGAAGAAGGCCAAAGCTATGCGAACGCGTGGATGATACCGCGAACGCGAAGAAGGAATTGGGACCTGCACAGCTGAAGGATTTTCTGCAACACTTTGAAACTCCAAAATGCTCTGTCGCGCATCCGAAACACACCCGAGGCCCCCGGGACCTCAACCAAACCTACGGACATATCCCATAACATCATTCAAACTTGTACCAATCCTTAAACCACCTAAAACAACGCCGGAAACACGAATTAATCAAGGATTCAAGCCTAAGAACTTCAAATTCCAACAAAACACGCTTTCGATCAAAAACCTAACCAAACCTCGTCTGATTGACCTGAAATTTTGCACACACATCCCAAATGACATGACGGAGCTACTGCAACTTCCGGAATTCCAATCCGACCCTCGGATCAAAAACTCACTATCGGACCAGAAACTTCAAAAATTCCAACTTCGGCATTTCAAGCCTAAATGAGCTACGAGCCTCCAAAATACATCCCGAACACGCTCCCAACCCCGAAATCACCTAACGGAGCTAAAGGAACCATCAGATTTCTATTCCGAGGTCTTCTTCACACTGTTCCGATTACGAACCATTTTTCAATTTTTAAGCTCTCATTTAGGGACTAAGTGTCCCAAAACACTCTGAATCCCAACACCGAACGTCCCGGCAAACCAAAATAGCAGAAATGAACTTAGGGGAAGCAGTTAATGGGGGATCGGGGCGTAAATTCCAAAAATGACCGGCCGGGTCGTTACACTGCCGGTACGGTATGAGATTCAAATCTCGTGTCTCTCATTCACCCCGAATCTGGTGTACCAGAAGATCCGAGTCACCCATGACCAAGATTTCCTGGACACCCATGTCTATAGCCAATCTCAAACCCAAGATACACGCCTCGTATTCAGCCATGTTATTAGTGCAATAGAAACGAAGTTGAGCAGTAACAGGGTAGTGTTGCCCTATCTCGGAACTCAGTACTGCTCCTATCCCGACGCCTTTGGCGTTGGCAGCCCCATCAAAGAACAGTTTCCATCCTGGCTTCTCGGCTTGTTCTAATTTTTCAACATGCATTATCTCCTCATCGGGGAAGTATGTTTTCAAAGGTTCATATTCATCATCAACTGGATTTTCGGCCAAATGATCAGCCAGCGCTTGTGCTTTCATTGCAGTCCGGGTCACGTAGACAATATCAAACTCCGTAAGCAAGATTTGCCATTTCGCCAGCCTCCCTGTGGGCGTGGGTTTCTGAAAAATGTACTTCAACGGGTCCAACCGAGAGATGAGATAGGTGGTATATGCTGACAAGTAATGTTTCAACTTCTACGCTACCCAGGTTAAGGCACAACACGTCCTCTCAAGTTGAGTGTACTTCACCTCATATGATGTGAACTTCTTGCTGAGGTAGTAAATCGCCTGCTCTTTCTTTCCTGTGATTTCATGCTGCCCCAGTACACAACCAAAAGAGTTATCCAAAACTGTCAGATAAAGGATCAAGGGTCTTCCCGGCTCCGGCGGGACCAACACGAGTGGACTAGCCAAATACTCCTTAATATTGTCAAATGCTGCTTGACATTCATCCGTCCATCGGACCGCAACATCTTTCTTTAGCAGCTTAAAGATGGGCTCGCAAGTCGTTGTGAGCTGGGCAATGAACCTGCTGATGTAATTCAACCTGCCAAGCAAACTCATCACCTCTTTCTTGTTCCTTGGCGGTGGTAGCTCCTGAATGGCTTTGATCTTGGACGGGTCTAACTCGATACCGCGCCGACTTACCACGAATCCCAACAACTTCCCAGATGGGACTCCAAACGCACACTTTGCTGGATTAAGCTTGAGGTTGTACCTGCGGAGTCTCTGGAAGAATTTCCTCAAGTCCTTGACATGGTCACATTGTTTCCTCGACTTTATGATCACGTCATCTACATAGACCTCAATTTCCCGATGTATCATGTCATGGAACATGGTGGTCATCGCCCTCATATACGTTGCCCCTGCGTTCTTCAACCCAAATGGCATGACCCTATAACAATACGTTCCCCAAGGCGTGATGAATGCCGTCTTTTGCGCATCCTCCTCATCCATCAAAATCTGGTGATAGCCCGCATAACAATCCACGAAGGAACCAATCTCATGTTTGGCACAATTGTCGATCAATATGTGGATGTTTGGTAGTGGGAAGTTGTCGTTCGGACTTGCCTTATTGAGGTCACAGTAATCTACGCACACTCTGGTCTTTCCATCCTTCTTTGGCACAGGCACAATATTGGCTAACCAGGTGGGATATCGCGTGACCCGGATGACCTTTGCCTCAAACTGCTTGGTGACCTCTTCTTTGATTTTCACACTAATGTCTGTTTTGAATTTCCTTAGCTTCTGCTTGACAGGAGGGCATGCTGGGTCAGTGGGCAATTTGTGGACCACCAAATCAGTGCTTAAACCTGGCATGTCGTTATATGACCATGCAAAAACATCTTTGTACTCAAACAGTGCTTTAATTATCTCTTCCCTGAGCTGAGGTTCCAAATGGACACTTATTTTCGTTTCTCGCACATTCTCCTGATCCCCTAAATTGATTGCCTCTGTGTCATTCAGACTAGGTTTGGGTTTTTCTTCAAAATGGCTTAATTCTTTACTGATTTCCTCAAAAGCTTCCTCATCATCATATTCTATATCGTCCTCACACTCAATTTCTTGTATTATTATGTCTGAGTTAGATTGGCATTTAAGACTGGGCTGAAGACTCCTCATGCATGACACATCACTGAAACCAGCGTAAAAGGGACTGTACAAGAAAGAAAAGAAAATGAAAATGAAGATTATCAGGAACGAAAAAAGAGGGAAATTGCATTTCATTAATATTCAAGATAACAAGGTTTAACTCATCCAAACGGACGGAACATAGCATCCGAATTACAACCTTGGAAATAATCCAGATTAAACTGAAAGGAAATCAAAACTAACTACCAAGACTCCCTCCGGGTAGGAAGGGGAGTTGCTTCCCAATTGTTAAGCTTTGCCTGGGGCCCCAAGAACTGAACATCTGCCTTGCTTGGACCTTCTCCGGCCTCCGACACATTCACCTTATAAAACAGCTTTTCAAACCTCTCAATCAGCTCCTTGTCGGGATCGACCACACCACTGGGCATTGCTGTTGCTAGGCGCTTCTTAATACCAGGCCTGACAAAGGAACGGGAAAGGTGGGGGATAGGTTTGGAAGGGTCCATGCTTTCTTTTTCATCTTTCTAGCTCGCCATATGTCTGTAGCAGTGGGCTTGAAACCTAAACCAAAAGTATCCAGGTTTGCAGGAAGGGATACGGGCTGTACGATGCCTTGTAACGAAGCACCCAAGCCTTTTCCAAGTACAAATCCGTTTTTCAGCATTTCCGACGCAACCATGACGGATGCAGCAGCTACCTTTGGCACAGGAATACACTTCCCTTCTGGGATCTTTTCAACCGATACCGTATCAAAGACTTGATAAACCCATGGGCCTTTGTCATCCTCAGCTTCTATGAAAGGCACGATGGCATCACCCAGAGTACACGAACTATCTTCCCCATGCACCACAATCTCTTGCCTGTCCCACTCGAATTTAACCATCTGGTGCAAGGTAGATGGCACTGCCTTTGCTGCATGGATCCAGGGTCGGCCTAACAAGAGATTGTAAGAGACAGCCACGTCAAGCACCTGGAACTCCATAGTGAATTCAATCGGACCTATTGTCAGTTCCAACGTTATATCCCCAACTGTGTCCTTGCCTCCTCCATCAAATCCTCGCACGCAAATACTATTCTTGTGGATTCTCTCACTGTCCACCTTTAATTTTTCCAGGGTGGAGAGAGGGCAAATGTTTGCACTGGATCCGTTATCAACTAGCACCCGGGTGATCACAGAGTCTTCACATTTCACCGTGAGGTAGCGTGCTGTATTATGCTCAGTGCCTTCCAAAGGCAGCTCATCATCAGAAAACGTAACCATGTTGACCTCAAAAATCTTGTTTGCTATTTTCTCTAAGTGGTTCACAGAAATCTTATCGGGAACATGGGCCTCATTCAAAATTTTCATCAATGCCTGGCGGTGCTCATCTGAGTGGATCAGTAATGATAGCAAAGAGATTTGCGCCGGGGTCTTTCTCAATTGTTCTACAATGGAATAATCTTGTGCCTTCATCTTCTTCAAGAATTCTTCTGTCTCTTCTTCAGTTACAACTTTCTTCACTGATACTGGATTATCTTTGGTGGGTTTAGCCTTTCTTAGCTCGTCAGGAGCAAAACATCTTCCTGAGCGAGTCAGTCCATGGGTTTCACAAACTTCTTCCTTAACTTCCTTTCCCTGATACATCACTGTCGCTCGGCCGTAATCCTATGGGACGGCCTTTTCACTGATTACCAGTAGCTGAGTCACTGGCTTGATGACAACCAGCTCTGTGCGAGCCCCTTTCACAATCACAGCGGGCTTGACAGCCGCCCCCTACACTATCACTTTAACTGGTTCTTGCTTTTCTGCAAAAGCTCTTTCTTCATCACTACAACTGGTTTGCTAACTGTTTCTCCTATTTTGATCAATGCTCCCTCCTTTGCTAGTTTCTCATTTGATCTATCCTCACTAGCCCTGATCATCATTACGGTTTGTGACGGCTTCTTATGCTCTCCCTTTTGGACTAGCTCGATCATATGGGTCTCGTGATGAGTTGGTAATGGATTTTGGGTGATGTTAGGCGTTTCTGGGGCTTGTACTTCAATTCGGCGGGTATTAATGAGCTCTTGGATAGCCGTTTTCAAATGCCAACATTTTTCTGTGTCATGTCCCGGCGCACCTGAGCAATATTCACAACTCACAGAGTGGTCCAGATTCCTTGGGGGAGGATTTGGCAATTTGGGTTCAATCGGATTCAGCATGCCCAACTGTCTCAATCTGTGGTACAAGCTAGTGTAAGATTCACCCAAGGGAGTGAAAGTCTTCTTCTTTTGCAGCCTATCATTCTTAAATGCAGGTTTAGGTCGAAAACTAGTTCCAGCAGGATTTCTGTTGGTTCTTGGGGATGGGTAGGTATTTTGAGATGAGTAAGTATTTTGTGGGGTAGGTGTGCGCCATTGTGCATGGGTAGGAGGTTGGGGGTATATTTGGGCATGGTGGACAGAGAAATTGGGGATAGGAGGTGGGTAATAGTGCTGTGGTGGGCCATATGGGGTATGTGGGTAGGTTTGGGGGTGAGGGCGAGGTTGGTGATAATATGGTGATGGACCTCTGGACCAAGCTCTCGATTCCACTACTGCAACCTCTTCTTTCTTCTTCTTTCCCAATACTCCTCCAGTGCCGATCTGAATAGCCTGAGTAGTTGCTTTGATTGCTGAATAGCTCATAATCTTGTTGGACTTGAGACCCTCTTCCACCATACTTCTCATTTTCACGACCTCGTTGAAAGTTTTTCCCACTGCTGACACCAGATGACCATAATAGGTAGGCTCCAAGGCCTGTAAGAAATAATCAACCATCTCGTTCTCTTTCATTGGAGGATCGACTCTTGCTTCCTGCTCTCTCCACCGAAAACCATACTCTCTGAAGCTTTCTCCGGGCTTCTTCTCAATTTTAGTTAGTGACAGACGGTCCGGGACAATTTCGAGATTGTACAGAAAATGACATGCAAATGCTTGGGCCAGATCATCCCAAGTGTACCATCGAGCATGATCCTGTCGTGTGTACCACTCCAAAGCTGCTCCACTTAAACTTTGACTAAAGTAAGCCATCAATAACTCGTCCCTTCCTCCCGCTCCTCTCATCTTGCTGCAGAATCCTCTTAAGTGGGCCACCGGATCAACATGGCCATCATATAGGTCAAACTTGGGCAGCTTGAATCCTGCTGGCAACTGGACATCAGGGAACAGGCACAGGTCCTTGTAGGCTACACTCACTTGTCCTCCGAGCCCCTGCATATTTCGAAATGGCTGCTCTAAGCTCTTAACCTTCCGTATCACTTCCTCTTGCTTAGGGTTTTTGGGAGGCTTTTCTTCTTCTGTTGAGAGATCAAGGCGGGGAGTGTAAGGGCATGGCTCTGGTGGTTTGAAAGTGGCTTCGGGTGGGTAATGCTGGTTATCATGGGTTTGGAACAAAGGTTCGCTAGAAGACCTGTGTAGTGTAACAGGTGGGGGAGCCACAAACACAAGAGTAATTGGTGGTGGAGGGAATGGAATTTGTTTGGGTGGTGGAGGTGGTGGTGTTTGAGAGGTGGTTCCGTAGTACTGCTGGTAAGTAGGGAAAGCAAGAGATGAGTTCACTGTGGGAGGATCTTGAGGCTGAGCTAGTGGTGGGGGGTAGGTGGGGTTAGCAGGATAGGCTGGTGGTGGATGTCCCTTCGACCAGGCCTGGTACATCTCGGCCATTTGTTGCTTCAGTTTATACATCTCCTCCTTCATTGCATTAACGTTGCATTGACGTCCACTACTTCCTCCTCCCTAGATGGGTCGACAATGCTTGCTTCCAATTCCTGGTTGACCATGTTTGATTTGTCCTTAGAGCGGGTGTTGTAGGGATGGGTTGCCAGAATGCCAGTCAACTTAACCACTTGCCTGGACTCATCAACAACAACTTTGTTAGCGGTTAGGGCATTAACATATAGATAACCGCACATTGAGGAGTGAATGCACCTAAGCAGTTAACCATTTCTATTATGCCTTTGCTTGGTTGCATGCGTCATCCCGGCTTTCCCTTATTTCTATGTGCCACTTCCTTTTATTTTCCATTGTTTCTTGCCGCTCTCTCTTTTTGCATTTTCTCCCCTATTTTATTATTTGGTTACGGTCGAATCCTATGGAGATTGCCTACGTATCACGACCCCGCGTGAATCAGACCAAGCGTAGTTCGTGAAGAATAAAGGTAAAGCAGAAGCAAACATATTTTTGGGAATTTCAATTTTATTGATAGCAACTACGTCTATTACAAAGACTCGAAACTGACAGATTAAACAACTAACAGACACTAATGCAGAAAAGAACTACAGACTTCGCCCTCCCTATTCTAGTTCAAACAAAAATACGGACTCAATCAACTGACTAACTTTTAAGGAAATACAGACTCCAGCAGAAACGGAAATACAGACTCAAATGACAAATTCTAGTAGAAAAAGAAATACAGACTCAAAAGACAATCATGAATACATTAAAGCTCCTGGTGCCCGCGGGACATCGTTCGGTCTCGCCGCGGGCCTATATGCAAGTTCCCCTTGAAGTCTGTCCAGGTCACTCATTATCTGCTTCACAAATATCATCACTGATGCAAAGAAGGTGGTACGGGTCATGTTCTCGCACATTTGGCATTTCCTAGTAATAGAATGAGCAACGGTTAAGATTCTCTCTCTGATTCTGCCTTTTTCTTGAAGCAACTGCCCTATCTGTTGGGTCCTAGCCTCCAAAGTTTGCTCAGCTGCCTGGTTTTGTTCCCGGAGTTGTTGCAAGTCCATTTCTAATTGTGCCAATGCCATGTAACAATGCTTTCTTTCAACTTTGAATTCTTTTGCCTGTTTGATCATTCTGTTCTCTGTGGCAATGACCTTTTTCTTTAATCCTGTGACCTCATTATCGTATTCTTCTTTCAACTGCTTAACCATGCGGGCCCGTTCTTCCGCATTTTTAGCCAATTGTTTCCGAACCCCAGCTAATTCCCTTTCTGCTTTGTTGAGGTCAAAACTGTAGTCATTCACTTTTTGCCTTAGATTTTCTATAAGCTTTGTATCTTTGGCACTTCTAACGGGGTTTTCGGCCGCTAGCTTCATCTTTTGGATTTGGGCTCGTAAGGCTTCATTCTCTTTGGCCAATTTCTTTCTCTCACCTTCGTCAGCCGCGGCTTGCACGCTATTTTCAAACTGGAGGTCTTGGACCTATTTTTCCAATGCTCCTATGCGGGCCCTGTACTCATTTTCTTTAGCTAACCAAGCCCACTGTTCTTGCGATGATTCGGCAAACTCCCGGATGTGCGGTCTTTTAGCTGGCCTTTCATGCTCATATTCTCTCCTATACCAAGCAAGGTATCCTGGCGACACTTCGCCTTTGGCCCGATCCTGTACGCAAGTATCCTCTTTTAAGTATTGGCATTCATTCCAGATCTGGCGGACTCTTGCTTCTGGGAACTGTCCGTCAGGGCTAATTTCAACCACCTGAGCACTAAGATCGCCATCTTTTGGCACTATTTGGCACCTCCCGAGTTGCCTTAAAACCCGATACGGGGCATAGGGCTGGATGCTCTTAAGACCCATCAAAAGGAAGTGCGGCCCCGTTGCTGGCATATATATGATTTCATTGACAGGCAACCATCCAAATGTCCACTCTATTTGACTAGCAGTGAGGGACCGAAAGTATGAAGTCCAGCCCGTGAATCCCTCGGGCAAGCTGATCCCCTTAATCCTTGTGTAAAACTCCTCTATACATGTCTTCTTTGTAGACCCATAACTCAGGAACTGAGGACGATGGCACAAGTGTTCGGTCATCCACATTTGCAACAATAAATTGCACCCCTCGAAGAAGTCTCCCCCGGCTTTGCAGCTGTAAGAGCGCGGAAGATTTCGGCTAATATCATGGGCGCAAGGGTGCTTTTGGCTTGAGTGAGTAGAGTGCTGACGACCCCAGCTATTTTTATTCAATGTTTCCGTCTTTCCTTGGAAATACCACAAGCCCCAAAAAGACCACCATAAAAGCAAAACGTCTATGCTCCTCCCATTTTTGGCGGTTCCCTTTGCTACATATCTTGTTTTCCGGGTTGTTGAAACCTCCTATATGGCCATATCTGTGATATATGAAGTGTGGAGTACAAAAGCCATTTGCCAAATCTGCATTGTGGACCGTCCTGCTTATTTTCAGCGAGTCTAAAAATCTGTGCACAGCCACAGCTCTCGGGGCAACCAAGTACTTATGCCTTAAAGGAACCTCATCTTTTCCGATGTAGCCGGCTATTTCCTCTAGTGTCGGGGTCAACTCAAAGTCCGAGAAATGGAAGACGTTATGTGCCGGGTCCCAACATGTGACCAACGCTCTGATGATGTCTCCCCGAGGCACAATCTCCAACAAACCGGTAAGCCCTTTCAAATATTTTTTGACCTCATCTTGCCCTTCTCCTCCTAAGTCGTTCCACCACAGACGCAACTCCAAAGGGATTTTATGCATGATTGAAAAAGGTTCATTTTGAGTCGTGCTCATCCTGCACATTTATTAAGGTGATTTAATCACTTATTTTGACCTAACAATGAAAAATGACACTATTTTTTGTTCAAATTTCCAATTTAAAACAAATGACCGGTTTTGCAAGTACGGCCTTTCAGCACTTCGGGGAGAAGATTTTAAGGCTGTGCCTGCCAACCGTTGAAACTGACTCAGGGTGGCTGTTCTTGCAAAAACAGCCTTCCGGCACCCTTTTTGGGGACATTCGGCTTATTTTAAACAAGAATGGCGGCACCCGACTTATTCATGACGAAATTAAAAAATTTGGCATTTTTGGCTATTTTTGAAAAGGGGAGGTTGGACCCGATGAGGGTTGCCTACGTATCTCACATCCGGTGAGAATCAAACCTGCGTAGTTCGGGCAGATAAACCTAACTATTTTTGAAAACGAGACTCTTTTTGTTTTTGTTTTTGTTGGCAAATACACTATTTCTGAAAGCAAGATTCTTTTTTATATTTTCTTTTTTTTCAGTGGCCAATAAACAAACTAATTTGAAATAAAAACTCTTTTTGGTGTTTCTTCTCCATTGGCAACAAACAAACTGAAAAAACTTTTCTCTTTTTCTTTCATTTTCTCAAAATC
>NW_017679405.1:0-5135 GCF_001879085.1 Nicotiana attenuata
GAGTCAAGAAACATACCTGATGCCTCAAATAGGTGGGGGTATCTGCTCCGCATCTCCCGCTCGGTCTCCCAGGTAGCCTCCTCCACGGGCCGACCTCTCCATTGCACTTTCACCGATGCAACATCTTTTGATCTCAACTTCCGAACCTGACGATCCAAAATGGCTGCTGGCTCTACCTCATAAGTCAAGTCACCCTCCAGCTGAACTGTACTGAAATCTAAAACATGGGACGGGTCCCCAATGTACTTCCGGAGCATGGACACATGAAAAACTAGATGCACGCCCGACAAGCTAGGTGGCAAGGCAAGCTCATAAGCCACATCCCCGATCCTCCTAAGTACCTCGAAAGGTCCAATGAACCGCGAACTCAGCTTCCCTTTCATCCCAAATCTCATAACACCCTTTGTGGGTGAAACCTTCAGCAAGACCTTCTCACCGATCATAAAAGATACATCTCGAACCTTCCTGTCTGCATAGCTCTTCTATCTCGACTGTGCTGTACGGAGTCTCTCCTGAATCACCTTCACCTTCTCCAATGCATCCTGAACCAAATTTGTCCCCAACAATCTAGCCTCACCGGGCTCGAACCAACCCACTAGAGATCTACACCGCCTCCCATATAAGGCCTCATACGGTGCCATCTGAATGCTGGACTGATAGCTATTGTTGTAGGCAAACTCTGCAAGCGGTAGAAACCGATCCCATGACCCTCCAAAATCAATAACACAGGCATGTAACATATCCTCCAATATCTGAATGGTACGCTCGGACTGCCCGTCCGTCTGAGGGTGAAAAGTTGTGCTCAACTGCACCTGAGTACCCAACTCTCGCTGAACCGCCTGCCAAAACTGAGAGGTGAACTGAGTGCCCCGATCTGATATGATGGAAACTGGGACACCATGCAATCGAACTATCTCCCGAATATAGATCTCTGCCAGCCGCTCTGAAGAATAAGTAGTACAAATTTGAATGAAGTGCGCGGACTTGGTCAGCCTGTCTACAATCACCCAAATACCATCAAATTTCTTCAGAGTTCGTGGGAGTCCGGTAACAAAATCCATAGTGATCCTCTCCCACCTCCACTCAGGAATAACCATCTGCTGATGTAAGCCACCCGGTCTCTGATGCTCATATTTGACTTGCTGACAATTAAGACACCGGGCCACATACTCCACAATATCTCTCTTCATCCTCCGCCACCAATAGTGCTGTCTGAGATCCTGATACATCTTCGCGGCACCTGGATGAATGGAATACCGCGAGCTATGGGCCTCCTCCAATATCAACTCCCGAAGCCCATCCACGTTGGGCACGCAGATCCGGCCCTGCATCCTCAACACACCATCATCTCCAATGGTCACATCTCTGGAATCATCATGCTGAACCCCGTCCTTAAGGACAAGCAAATGCGGATCATCATACTGACACTCCCTGATGCGGTCATACAAGGAAGACCGAGAAACCAATCAAGCCAACACTCGACTGGGCTCTGAAATATCTAATCTCACAAATCGGTTGGCCAAGGCCTGAACATCAACTGCAAATGGCCTCTCCTCAACTGGAACGTATGCCAAGCTCCCCATACTCACCGACTTCCGACTCAGGGCGTCGGCCACTACATTGGCCTTCCTCGGGTGATACAGAATAGTAATGTCATAATCCTTAAGTAACTCCAACCATCTACGCTGCCTCAAGTTAAGATCCTTTTGCTCAAACAAATGCTGAAGACTGCGATGATCAGTGAATACCTCACAGGATACGCCATACAGGTAATGCCTCCAGATCTTCAGTGCATGAACTATAGCTGCTAGCTCCAAATCATGAATGGGGTAGTTTTGCTCATGAGGCTTCAATTGACGAGAAGCATACGCAATAACTCTACCCTCCTGCATCAAAACACAACCAATACCAACTCTCGAAGCATCGCAATATACCGTATAAGAGCCTGAAGCTGATGGCAAAACTAACATTGGGGCTGTGGTCAACGCCGTCTTGAGCTTCTGAAAGCTCTCCTCACACTCGTCCGACCATACAAACGAGACACCCTTCTGAGTCAACTTAGTCAGGGGTGACGCAATAGAGGAAAATCCCTGAACAAACCGGCGATAATAACCTGCCAACCCTAGGAAGTTGCGAATCTCTGTGGCTGAGGTCGGTCTAGACCAACTCTGCACCGCCTCTATCTTCTTTGGGTCAACCTGAATACCCTCGCTGGACACCACATGTCCCAAGAAAGCCACTGAACCGAGCCAGAACTCACACTTGGAGAACTTTGCATAAAGCCTCTCCTCCCTTAATCTCTGCAACACAACTCGCAAATGCTGCGCGTACGCGAGTATACTAGGATATCATCAATGAACACTATGACAAATGAATCTAGATAAGGCCGGAATACATTGTTCAACAGAACCATGAATGCTGCTGGGGCATTGGTCAGCCAGAAAGACATGACAAGAAATTCATAGTGACCGTATCTAGTCCTGAAAGCAGTCTTATGAATATCTGAATCCCTGATCTTCAGCTGGTGATAACCCGAACGGATATCAATCTTGGAGAACACCCTCGCTCCCTGAAGCTGGTCAAACAAATCATCAATGCGAGGTAGAGGATACTTGTTCTCAATTGTTACCTTGTTCAATTGCCTATAGTCGATGCACATTCTCATTGTGACATCCTTCTTCTTCACAAACAGAACTGGTTCACCCCAAGGTGACACACTAGGAAATAAACCCCTTATCCAGGAGCTCCTGAAGTTGCTCCTTCAATTCTTTCAACTCCGCTGGTGCCATGCGATATGGTGGAATAGAAATGGGCTAAGTGCCCGGTACCAGGTCAATACCAAAATCAATGTCCCTGTCCGGTGGCATACCCGGCTGGTCTGCAGGAAACACATTGGGAAACTCCCTCACGACGGGAACCGACTCAATGCTAGGAGTCTCAGCTCCCACATCTCTCACAAACGCCAAATAGGAAAGACAACCCTTCCCAACCATACGCTGGGCCTTCAAGAAAGAAATAACTCTGCTAGGAATATAGTCAGTCACACCACGCCACTCGATCCGCGGTACACCTGGCATAGCCAAAGTGATTGTCTTAGCATAACAATCTAGAATAGCATGACACGGAGATAACCAGTCCATGCCCAGGATAACATCGAAGTCTACCATGCTCAATAGCAATAAATCAACTCGGGTCTCCAGACCCCCAATATTCACCAAACACGACCGGAATACGTGGTCTACAACAATAGTGTCGCCCACCGGGGTAGATACATGAACAGGTAAGGCAAGACACCCTCGGGAGGTACCCAAATGATGAGCAAAATATGAAGACACATAGGAATAGGTAGAACCGGGATCAAATAATACTGAGGCGTCTCTGTGACAGACTGAAATAATACCTGTAATTACCGCGTCTGAAGCAATGGCATCTGTCCTGCCCGGCATAGCATAGAAACGAGCCTGACCACCGCCTGATCGATCTCCACCTCTGGGACGACCCCTGGCTGCCTGATCTCCACCCTTAGCTGACTGGGCGGGTGATGAAGTAACTGGAGCAGAAGTCGAGGGCTGACCCCTCTGCTGATGTTGTCTGCCACGAAGGCGAGGCCACTGCCTCCTAAAATGACCCAACTCCCCGCACTCATAGCAGCTGCCCGATACTGAAGATGGGGACTGATGAGAACCTCTCGCACCGGAGTGACTAGCAGATGCACTCGGCGCAGAAGAACCCTGAACTGATGCGGCATGAGATGAACTCTGAGCTGGGAGGGCGCTGAGTGAAGTCTGACCCTGCTGGGGCCCATGATGACCACGGCCTGAAGATCCCCCACGATACTCTGGACGAGCTGACTGAGCAGGCCTGAAAGAGCGACCTCTACCCTGCTGGAACTGACCCCTCGAAGGAGCACCACTGTAACTGCCCGATCCACGAGGCCTCTTAGCCTCCCTCTCCTCTCGCTCTCTATGGCGAACTGACTCAATCTCACGAGCAATGTCTACCACCTCCTCAAACGTAGCACCCAGTACTCTCTCTCTAGTCATCAGAATACGGAGATGGTAGTTAAGACCATCCAGAAATCTCCTGATCCTCTCACGATCTGATGGAACCATCCAAGTAGCATGACGAGCCAGTTAGGAAAACCTCATCTCGTACTGAGTCACTGTCATATCTCCCTATGTCAGCCACTCAAACTGCCTACGCAACTCTTCCCTGCGGGACTGAGGTATATACTTCTCCAGAAAAAGAGCTGAAAACTGCTACCAAGTCAGAGGTGCTGCACCGGCAGGCCTACGCCTCTCAAAGTCCTCCCACCAAGTAAGAGCAGCCCCCGTGAACTGAAAAGTAGTAAATGCCACACCACTCGACTCAAGGATTCCTGCCGTACGGAGCATACGCTGGCATCTGTCAAGAAAACTCTAGGCATCCTCGCCCTCAGCACCACCGAATGTCGGAGGCTGGAGTCTACCAAACCTCTCGAGACGATGCTGCTCATCGTCTGGCATAGCTGGAACCACAAAACCCTGAGCTGGTGCAACCTGCTGAGCTGGAGGTGCCTCCGATGTCTGTACCGCATCCCTGCACTCCCTGCGCAGGTGTGCGAGCATCGGGGGTCTGATTGCCTCCCCCTGTCTGTGAAGTAGCTGCTGCTGCTGTGGTAGAAACTGCCTGAGCCAAGCCAGTACAGACTGTCAAGATCTGTGCCAAGGTCTCCTGAAGACCCGGAATCACAATAGGCACAGCTGGTGCCTGAGCAGGTGCTGCTGGAGTCTCCACAGCTGGAACCTGATCCTGAGCTGGGGCAATCATAGGATTAGCAGGTACTGCCCCGGCTACTCTATCCCTACCACGACCACGACCGCATCCACGGCCTCTGGCGGCCTCAGTAGGTGGCACTGGTGGTCGTCCGTCACGTTCGGTAGCTCGTGTTCTCACCATCTATGAGAGAATAGAATAACAAAGATTTAGTTCACAGTTCAACAAAACCGCACGACAAGAGTTTCAAGAATATGGAGTATTTCCTAAAGGTTCTGCAGCCTCTCGAGGATAAGTACAGACGTCTCCGTACCGATCCACGATACTCTACTAAACCGGCTCATGACTCGCGAGACCAAGTAACCTAGGCTCTGATACCA
>NW_017679405.1:5987-10987 GCF_001879085.1 Nicotiana attenuata
TATAAAAATATTCAGCCCAAACTTCATTTAAAAATATTACTTTAGTTTCTACTTTTAGAAAAATGGCTGAGTTTACAAAAACAGTGTTAAATACCAGGACTGAGTTCAATATCTAAAAATATGGTAAGAAACCAGTAAAAATAATCCCTGAAGGATTCAAGTGGTTGGCACGAAGCCCAATTATGACAATTGATCCATTTTTATAAGGATATCACAAAACTACAATCAATTAGGTAGTAATTTTATTAAGCGGGACGGACCAAGTCACAATACCCGACGGTGCTCTACCCCACGCCCGTTATCTGGCGTGCAAGTCACCTCACATAGCACTACGATGTGCAAATTCGGGGTTTCAAACCCTCAACACAGCATTTACATTTATTACTAACCTCAAGCCGGCCAAAGTCCTAGCTTGCTATGCCCTTGCCTTTCGAATTCACCTCTTTGTGCGTCGAATCTGACCAAAACCACAACGAATACGTCACAATATGCTAAGGGAATATAACCCAATCGAAAAGACTCGAAAAATATCGAAAATCACGAAGGTTGCAAAATCCGAGCCCCGGGCCCACTTCTCGAAAAATTATAAATTTTACATCACCGGATTCCTTATCTCGCGATGAGTCCATGCATATAAAGAACACCAAAATCGGAGTCCAAATGTCCCCCCAAATTCCCATTTTTGTTCTCTTAGGTTTCAAGCCCTAAACCACCATTTTTGACCTTAATTCCTTGAGTTTTCAGTGTAATTTCATGTATTTGCATGATAAAATTGTGTTCTAAGTCCAAGAATGCTTACCTGATCGAAGTCCTTGAATTTCCTCTTCAAAATCGCTCAAGAACACCCCAAGTCCGAAGTTAAAAATATGTTTCGGTAAAACTTCGCGAAGGGATTAAAACCCACTTCTGATCAGTTATTTCCGCTTCTGCGGTGCCTTTGTCGCTTCTGCGACTACCGCATCTGTGGTCACTTTCCGCTTCTGCGGAATCTCATTTATTGCCTTGGACCGCTTTTGCGGTCACTAACCGCTTTTGCGGAAATCGCCAAAATGCCCAACCTCGCTTCTGCGACTCCTCATACGCTTCTGCGGAACCGCTTCTGCGGTCCATTTCCGCAGAAGCGAAAATACCAGATACCAGACCACTCAGCAGTCCTTAAACTCCAAATTTCATCCCGTTAGCCATCTGAAATCACCCCGAGGCCCTCGGGACCTCAACCAAAAATACAAACATGATCCAATACCTTATTCAAACTTGCTCCAATCATCAAAACACCTCAAACAACACTAAAACCATCGTTTCTCATCGAATTCAAGCCTAAGTTCTTCCAAAACTTCCGAAACACGCATTCGATCAAAAACCCAACCAAAACACCTCCGAATGACCTGAAATTTTGCACACACATCCAAAATCACCTAAAGAAGCTACTGCAACTCTCGGAATTCCATTCCGACCCCCGGATCAAAATCTCACCTATCGACCGGAATTCGCCAAAATCCTAACTTTGCCAATTCAAGCCTAATTCTACTCCGGACCTCCAAAATCACTTTTGATTACACTCCTAAGTCACAATTCATCCCCCGAAGCTAACCAAATCATCGGAATTCATATCCGAGCCCTCTAACACAAAAGTCAACGTCCGATTGACTTTTCCAACTTAAGCCTTCTTAAAAGAGACTAAGTGTCTCATTTCTTATCAAACCCAATCCAAATCAACTCCAACACATCTAATACTGATACTAAAACATAAGGAAATAGAAAATGGAGAAAACGGGGCGGTAACACACGTGACGACGGGTCGGGTCGTCACATCCTCCCCAACTTAAATAAACGCTCGTCCTCGAGCGAGTCAAGAAACATACCTGATGCCTCAAATAGGTGGGGGTATCTGCTCCGCATCTCCCGCTCGATCTCCCAGGTAGCCTCCTCCACGGGCCGACCTCTCCATTGCACTTTCACCGATGCAACATCTTTTGATCTCAACTTCCGAACCTGACGATCCAAAATGGCTGCTGGCTCTACCTCATAAGTCAAGTCACCCTCCAGCTGAACTGTACTGAAATCTAAAACATGGGACGGGTCCCCAATGTACTTCCGGAGCATGGACACATGAAAAACTGGATGCACGCCCGACAAGCTAGGTGGCAAGGCAAGCTCATAAGCCACCTCCCCGATCCTCCTAAGTACCTCGAAAGGTCCAATGAACCGCGGACTCAGCTTCCCTTTCTTCCCAAATCTCATAACACCCTTTGTGGGTGAAACCTTCAGCAAGACCTTCTCACCGATCATAAAAGATACATCTCGAACCTTCCTGTCTGCATAGCTCTTCTGTCTCGACTGTGCTGTACGGAGTCTCTCCTGAATCACCTTCACCTTCTCCAATGCATCCTGAACCAAATCTGTCCCCAACAATCTAGCCTCACCGGGCTCGAACCAACCCACTGAAGATCTACACCGCCTCCCATATAAGGCCTCATACGGTGCCATCTGAATGCTGGACTGATAGCTATTGTTGTAGGCAAACTCCGCAAGCGGTAGAAACCGATCCCATGACCCTCCAAAATCAATAACACAGGCACGTAACGTATCCTCCAATATCTGAATGGTGCGCTCGTACTGCCCCTCCGTCTGAGGGTGAAAAGCTGTGCTCAACTGCACCTGAGTACCCAACTCTCGCTGAACCGCCTGCCANCTCCGAATGACCTGAAATTTTGCACACACATCCCAAATCACCTAACGAAGCTACTGCAACTCTCGGAATTCCATTCCGACCCCCGAATCAAAATCTCACCTATAGACCGGAATTCGCCAAAATCCTAACTTTGCCAATTCAAGCCTAATTCTACTCCGGACCTCCAAAATCACTTTTGATTACACTCCTAAGTCACAATTCATCCCCCGAAGCTAACCAAATCATCGGAATTCATATCCGAGCCCTCTAACACAAAAGTCAACGTCCGGTTGACTTTTCCAACTTAAGCCTTCTTAAAAGAGACCAAGTGTCTCATTTCTTATCAAACCCAATCCAAATCAACTCCAACACATCTAATACTGATACTGAAACATAAGGAAATAGAAAATGGGAAAAACGGGGCGGTAACATACGTGACGACGGGTCGGGTCGTCACATTTATGGATTTGAGCTTATAAATGAAGGAATTTAAAGAGAGAATGTGGGTTTTAGAGAAAAAACATGAAAAGTAATATTTTGATTTGATCATGAAATTAAAGTCTGATTTGAGAATAAATTATATATTTGGACTCATGGTGTTATGGACAATCTTGATCTTCGATTAATATTGGATTTTGAGCGTTCATACTCGAGGTTGACTTTTTATTGACTTTTATAAATTAAGTAAAGATTGAACCTTTTTGATACGAGGTTGATGCCTACATCTTACAACACCTTATGTCAACATCATTTCACTAGATACAAGTAGTTTGGTGGTAGATTTCAAAGGAAAAGGAGTTTTTGGAAGATTAAAGTGTTTCGAGAAGAGGTAAGTCTCTTGTCTAGCCTTGTTAAGAAGTAATTTTCCCCAAAGGTGATTTATATGTGTGCGCTTGGGTTTTGACCAAGTCCGGATAAACTTAGGCCTATCCTATGCCTTGTTTAATTTATGTGAATTATTTACACACTTAATGAATACATGTCTAATCATAATTATGATAGAAACTGTGCCTAGACCTACAACTTGTTAATTCAGACTTGATATGGTACTTTTGCTATGTGGAGTTTTACAATTAGCTGTAATCTTATACTTACCTTATTTAATTTATGATTTTGTGACCACGTGGCTATTATTACACATGTTAGAGACTATTCTTAGGCTTTATTATTCGCTAATTGGGTACGATGAGTTATATTCACCATGTTGAGTCATATGATTAGATATAGTCATACCCAATATTCATGAACATATTCACATATTTGTTATCTACGTCATGGTCCATTGCATTTATATTATCTCTTGTGCATAGGGACATATTTTAAAATTTGGATGCTTGATATGGACTGAGGTTATGACACGTGAATTGTTTGTGCAGTTGGGATGATTATGGCACAAGATTTTTTGCGTGCAGTTATTGTGATATTGATACTGCTATGGCACATGAGTTGTCCCTGCGAGTGCTATTGAGCATATCATACTCGATTGATCCATAGAGCTACTACATGCTCGGATTTGGATCCTCTAGAGTTAGGTGATCACCCATGCTACATTGGGCCCTGAGAGCATAAGTACATGGATTTGTACAGGTAAATGGATTTGTACTGGGTGCATGGATTCGCACGGTTTGTGTTGAGAGAATATGACTTGTATTGGTACATGTATGGGTACCATATGATAATGTAAAGTTGAGCCTTGGTCATGAATAGACATTCTAGGCTCACGTAGAAGCATTCATATAAATGCTAGTTGATGCATATCATATTTATACACGAGTCTTGGTACCTATTATGATATTTGTCTTATTTATTTGAGAAACTTAACATTGTCATATTAGGTAGACTTGGTGTACTTGATCATATTTGATTATCTTTATTAGGAGCAAAATTATATTATTCATTGATTGTGCATCTTACTATTCACTATTTAATATTTCCGACTATTTTCTTATTTTGTTCTTGTTAATGATTATCTATTATGAGAGAAAGTATTCATGGTCAATCCCTTGCTACTACTTCTTCGAGGTTAGACTTGTACTTGCCGAGTACATGGGATCGGTTGTACTCATAGTATACGTCTGTACCATGTGTGCAGATTTAGGAATTGGTATAAGTGGAGACCAGGAGGGTGCCCATTAGCTTTATCAGGAGACTCGAGGTAGTGTTGCATGATCGTTCACATGCCCTTTATAATGACCCAATTAGTCATTTTGAGTCCTAACACATTATTTTCCAATTGGAGACTTTCCTTGGGTGAATTTGGCGGTTTATAACGTATGTGCATGGTCGGAATAGATTTTTGTGAGTATTGGAATTGATTTGGAACAGTTAG
>NW_017679405.1:15987-17011 GCF_001879085.1 Nicotiana attenuata
ATATCTAAAAATATGGTAAGAAACCAGTAAAAATAATCCCTGAAGGATTCAAGTGGTTGGCACGAAGCCCAATTATGACAATTGATCCATTTTTATAAGGATATCACAAAACTACAATCAATTAGGTAGTAATTTTATTAAGCGGGACGGACCAAGTCACAATCCCCGACGGTGCTCTACCCCACGCCCGTTATCCGGCGTGCAAGTCACCTCACATAGCACTACGATGTGCAAATTCGGGGTTTCAAACCCTCAACACAGCATTTACATTTATTACTAACCTCAAGCCGGCCAAAGTCCTAGCTTGCTATGACCTTGCCTTTCGAATTCACCTCTTTGTGCGTCGAATCTGACCAAAACCACAATGAATACGTCACAATATGCTAAGGGAAGTCTCCATACCGATCCACGAGACTCTACTAAACCGGCTCATGACTCGCGAGACCAAGTAACCTAGGCTCTGATACCACCTTGTCACGACCCAAACCCCGATCGTGATGGCGCCCAACACACTGCTAGGCAAGCCCGACCATTTACACAACCGTAACCAAATAACCTAGATGGATAAATGAATATTCACAAGTAAAAATAACAATTTAAATGCGGAATCTCTGAAATGATTTCTAACCTCCGAAAACCCCAAAATAAAATACTCAATAGCCCACAGATCTGGTGTCACGAACATGAGCCTCTAATACAAAATATTCACCTAATCACAAGTCTGTCTAGGAAAGAAAATACGAATAAAAGGATAAAGATAGATGGGAGAGATCAAGGCTACGAACGCCATGCAGCTACCACGATACTCCAGGATAAACGCTGATCAGCCAACAAGTCCTCACTCACCCTGTGGTGTACCTAAATCTGCACACAAGGTGCAGGGAGTATTGTGAGTACTTCCAACCCAGAAAGAAATAAATATAAATAATGTCCGAGGATAATAAATCCCAAATAAACACAAGGTAAAGCTATAAATACAGTAAAACAGCGAGGACAATTACAATAATACCACAACAGATAAAGA
>NW_017679406.1:0-17006 GCF_001879085.1 Nicotiana attenuata
TAGAATAAAAGATAGACTCTTGGAACTGATTCTTCTATCTGGTTCAAGTAGCTTCAGGATTGCACGCTTGAATCACACATAAATTGCTTGCAAAATTGCCTTGCTATTTTGATCTCAATTCACGTTTAACTTCTGCTTATGTGCATTACCTGCAAAAGAGAACAACACTAATATTTAAGGAGTTAGCAACTAGAGATTGACTAGGATACAGACGCTACTCTTCCATGGTTGAAGAGTTCTAGTTGATCTCATACTCTAACTCTATCCTTTTCCTAAACCGTGTTCTCTTTGTGTAAGAAGTCTTTCTCCTTATCCAATATGCAACCTTTTCGATCATGATCAGGAGATATTACTTCTGATAAGTTAGGTGTATCTCCTTCACGTGCATCTCACATGTTTGGTTTGATCACAACTGTGATGCACAACATGGACCTGGTCCATGTCTGAGTTCTTTTGTCAGTCTTCAAAACTTCACATTTACTTGGGCCAACAAATTCCCCCTTTTTAATGATGACAAACTCTGTGCTTTTCACTCACTTAGGCCCTGTCAGAACTCAGCTTATTCATCAATACAAAGTTTGGAAAAATTCACTTATCATCGAGGACCAGGTTAATTAGGTTATAAACATCACTTATTCAGAATATGTAAAGCACAATATCTCTTCCCCCTTTTGGCATCATCGAAAAGTTGCATAAACAAAGTGTGATTCCCAGAATTTAATAAGTACTCATGGCCATTGGGGCAACTGCAAGTCCAATCATGGATCAGTCATCAGTAATCAGGCAAACATATTTAAACTATCAAGGAAATATTAACAGTCAACAAGAGGAAAAAAAACAGTAGATATCATTGATAGAAGAAATGTCGCTACCACAATCCACAAACAGAAAGCAAAAATATTCAAAACATGAGCAAAAAGAAAAAGAAATCCCTAATCTGGGTCACTGGTGGTACTAGACAGGTTCAGGAGATAAAGGCTAGAATTCCTAAGGCTTGGGGAGCTAGAGGGTTGGTTTTGGGCTTGGAGAAGATTCAACATATTGTGAAGCATCCCATCATTCTTCTCCTTTTCCTTGGTAAGCTCAGTTCTGAGAGCATCCCTCTCAAATTCAACCTCTGCCAAGCGAGCCTTCAGCCTAGCTATCTCAGCATCCTTTGCCTCACTTTCCTGAACTAGAGCCCTGACTTTACTGTTAATGGGTGTCTTCTTGGATGAACTAGGTTCATTTGGAATGGCATTGACTAGATAGTCACAAGCAATCAGATTATTAATGCCAAAGTAGTCCTTGCTTGTGGCCATTTCCCACTTCTTTAGAGGCACCTTGAACCGATCCAGAACAATAGTCAGAATAAATCTGTAGGGGGTGGCATGGGCCTTGGAGCCATTGATAACCCTGTCCGGTAACTTGATGATGAATGCAGGCCAGTTAATTTGCATTCCACTTTCAAGGCACTCCATTAGAACTAAGTCCATATAGTTAGCAATATGCCTTCTTTCCTGCCTCGGCAGTAGGCACTTATTGACAAACTCAAAGATGACTTTGTGTTGTGGCTTCATTTCACTTTTGTGTACAAACTTGGCCTTATTCACTTCTTCAACATCACAGAATCTCCTAGTGATTTAAAGGGCAGGAGGAAGGCAATCTAGACTTGGCCAAGTTTTCCTAGTGTAGTCATCATATCCCTCAGCAGGGATGTCAAGAATCTCTCCTAGCTTTTCTGCATCAAAAGTCACTTGAACTCCTTTTACTTGGCTGGTAACTATGCCATCTTTGACTTCTGCATTGGCCATGAATTCAATAATTTCATTCCTAGCTAGCCTTCCATCCATCTGAAGGACCATGTTCTTCCAGCCCTGAACAGATAGGGCATCAACGAAATGAACCATTCATCGTTTTACTAAGTCTTTCAGCAATCTTCCCTTCAAAATTTTTCTTTTGCCAAACTTGGCCAGCTTGTCTTTTTCACCATCAGACTCACTCTCTTCTTCACCACTCCATTCCTCATCTTCAGAAACTCTAACTTGTTTGGTTTTCACTACAGACCTTGTCCTCTTGGCCAATGAAGGTGCAGCAGCCTAATACACAGAAGAAGACTTCTTGGAAGAGGTCTTGGTCTTTTTGGGCTTGGGGGTCTGAACCTCCATTGTTGTATGATCCTCCTGATGGTCCTGTTCCATCCCCTCAACATCAATAGCATCAGAGGGCTCTACAACCTTACCTTTTCCTTTATCCATTCTCTTTTTCTTGCTTTCAGCCAAAGCCTTTTGAAATTCACTCTCAACTCGTTTCACTCTACTTCGTGTGGCTCTTCCCTTTGGCAAGGGAATTTCAGTAGGTGTTGGGGAGGAAGCCTTTCGTTTTGTGGAAGATTTTGCAGTGCTGGGGGCTTTTGGTGTTAGTGTTCTCCTTTTCTTTGGATCATAACTGGCACCTACCTTTTTCAGAAGGTCTCTAGGGTCTCCTCAATAGATGAACCAGGTTCATCTGCCTGTGAACTTAGATTAACAAACCCTTCAGCAGCCTCCCCTGAACCACTTCTCCCTGACTTCTTGCCACTTTCTTCCACAGTTGCATGTTCAACCCACCATATAGCTGGTATTGGCAATTCAGAAGTGGGTGAAGAACCAGCCACTCCTTTCCCTTTTCCCCTCACATCACCACATACACCCTCTCTCTCCTTTTCTTTTTCAATTTTCTTTTTACCTCCTCTCCTTTCCAATTTAGGCAATTCTACATTCCTAACAGACCCAACCAGAACAACCTATTGTCTACATTCACAACCAAAACAGAACGTACCTCAGAAGGGTGGTTTTGAGCCTTCTCAGAGTCAGAAGACCCAGTTCCTTCCCCCTCACTTGCAGATTTGAATGAATCTTCTGAGTTCTCAGAATCTTGGGCTTGACTCGCCTTTAATTTCTCGTTCGATTTCATTGAAAGAGCACCAGATGCCACCATTTCGTGAGCAAGCATTTTTACTCGCCTTCTTCTAGGTTGAGGAGTTGTGCTAGGTGGAGGAGGGTGGATGAATCAGAGGGAGTAGGTTGTGGAGGAGTTCCAGGGTTATCTTGAGGGTTCGACATTGTAACTGATTTCTTGAGAGAGTTTGTGAGTTAGGCTTTTGGAAGAGAAAACAATTTAGAGTGAAATGAATTTTGACGGTTTGAGTAGTGAGGTTGGCAGAGGGTAATGATGAGTATTTAAAGAAAGATACCTATTTAATGACTAACGATAGCTTTTAGCAGTCAATTAGAGGTCTAATCAACCTGAAATTATAGGTTGAACGAACGGTTAAGCTTCCCTGGATTTTAGGCAATTTTTGTGGTGAGAATTCTAATAGGGACAGAACAGGTTCAAAAACAAACGGATAGGATTTTCTGATGTTTCGAACATAGGTAGGACTCTGCTCATGATTTAAATATTTATATTTCTAATTCTGCAGAGTTTAGAAAACATACCTTGTCATTCAGATGAACCAATACTGATGAACCAGGTTCTTCATTTAGAATTCTCTCGATCATGCCTCAATTTACCAAATTAGAGAAAATTTTGTTAGATATTAGTGAGTCATATCAACACATGTCATAGGAGTATACTATTTATAGTACGAAACTGAGTAAAAATTAATCTAGATATTTACACAAGTTCTAGATTTCCTAGCCAATTTTTTTTTCTTTTTTCATATATTTTTTTCACTGTGCATTCTGAGCTGGTCCCTTTAGGTGATCTTAATAATCCCTAATTCTAACCTGTTCCTTTCAAAGCTTTCTCTCCTTAGTGCTTTAGTGAAGATGTCAGTAATTTGTTTATCAGTAGCACAGAATTCTATGGTAATCAATCCTTTCTCATAGTTGTCCCTTAAGAAGTGATGCCTAACATCTATGTGCTTAGACCTCTTATGATGAACTGGGTTCTTGGTCATACTAGTAGCACTAGTGTTATCACAAAAGATAGGGATGTAACCAATTTCAATGCCAAAATCCATCAGCTGCTGCTTGATCCACAACAGTTGAGCACAACAAGAGGCAGCAACAACATACTCAGCCTCAGCAGTGGATAAGGCCACGGAATTCTGCTTTTTAGTGGCCCATGATACCAGACATGAACCAAGAAAATGAGCCATACCTGAGGTGCTTTTCCTATCCACAAGGAAACCTGCATAGTCAGCATCAGCATATCCTACTAGATTAAAGTTACTACCATTAGGGTACCAAAGACAAAGATCAGTAGTGCCTTTCAAATATCTCAGTATCCTCTTGACAGCAGTCAAGTGGGATTCCTTAGGATTTGCCTGAAAATGAGCACAAAGCCCTACACTGAAAACTATGTCAGGTCTGCTAGCAGTAAGATACAAAAGTGAGCCAATCATACCCCTATACAACTTCTGATCAATAGATGAACCAGGTTCATCTATGTCTAATTTAGTAGCTGTTGCAATGGGTGTGTCTATTTCTTTTGATTAATCCATCTTAAACTTCTTAATCAACTCTTTTGCATATTTTTGCGGATAGATCATGGTTCCATTCGGGTTTTGTTTGATCTGTAAGCCTAAGAAAAAGTTAAGCTCACCCATCATACTCATTTCAATTCACTCCCCATTAATTTTGCAAATTCCTTACTTAGTTTTTCAGTGGTTGCCCCAAAAAATATGTCATCAACATATATTTGCACTACTAGAAAATCCTTACCTTTTTCCCTCAAGAATAAAGTGATCTCAATCTTACCTATTTTGTATCCATGTTCAAGCAGGAATTTGGATAGACGTTCATACCATGCTCTAGGAGCCTGCTTGAGTCCATATAGGGCCTTTTCCAATTTGCATACATGATCTGGACAATCCTTACTTTCAAACCCTGGAGGTTGTTTGACAAAGACTTCTTCCTTTAAGTAGCCATTGAGGAAGGCACTCTTCACATCCATTTGGTGAAGGGTAAATTCCATGTGTGCTGCAAAGGCTATGAGGAGTCTTATTGCCTCCAGTCTTGCTACTGGAGCAAAGGTCTCATCATAATCTATGGCATCCTCTTGGCTATAACCTTGCACCACCAACCTTGCCTTGTTCCTTGTAACTGTTCCATCTTCATGCAGGTTGTCTCTAAAGACCCATTTAGTGCCAATCACTGATCTGTCCTTAGGTCTTGTGACCAGATGCCACACTTGGCTTCTTTCAAACTGATTGAGTTCATCTTGCATTGCATTCACCCAATCTGCATCCTGCAAAGTTTCAGCAACATTTTTAGGTTCAATAAGAGATAAGAATGCACAAAAGCACACAGATTCATTAATTGAGATCTTGTTTTAACTCCAGAAGTTGGATCAGTAAGGATGTTCTCAATGGGATGAGAACTTTGATACTTGTAAGGTTTCACAACCAACTGATTTCTGTTTGGAGTTTCTCCCATGTTTTGTTGCCGAGGAACAGGCTCATGAACAGGTTCCATTTGGGAGTTATATTCATTTCCTCTTTGTTCAGTTCCCCCTGTCAGGTTGCCCCGGTTGGAAGAACCTGTTCCATCACATGTTCCTTCTTTTGGTGCATCTTTAGCTTGAGCTGTGACTTCACTTAATTCTTTTACCAGCCCAATGGCTTCATCTTCATGTTCCTGTCTCTTAGAAAGAATATTAGTTTCATCAAAAACTACATGCACACTTTCTTCTACACACAAAGTTCTTTTGTTGTACACTTTATAAGCTTTGCTATGTGAAGAATATCCCAAGAATACTCCCTCGTCACTTCTGAGATCAAACTTACCTAGGGAGTCCTTTCCATTATTGTGCACAAAGTACTTGTATCCAAATGCCCTAAGATGGGATATATTTGGTTTTCTTCCTTTAAGTACCTCACAGGGAGTCTTCTCTACAAGAGGTCTAGTCATGCACCTATTAATGATGTAACATGCAGTATTTACAGCCTCTGCCCAGAAGCTATGGGGCAGTTTACTAGAAAGAAGCATAGTCCTAGACATATCTTCAAGAGTCCTATTCTTTCTTTCAACTACTCCATTTTGTTGAGGAGTCCTAGGTGCAGAATAATTATGATCTATACCATGCTCATCACAAAATTCAGCAAACTTAGCATTTTCAAATTCAATTCCATGATCAGACCTAATTGATTTACCTAGTTGTTTCTGAGTTTTTCTAACAAAGGCAGTAAACATGTCAAATGCTTCATCCTTAGATGTTAAGAACAATACCCAAGTAAACCTAGAGTAATCATCAACAAGTACCATCGGATATTTCTTAGCACCTTTGCTCAATGTCCTCATTAGACCACAGAGATCTATATGAACCAGTTCCATCGGCCTGGTTGTGCTTACCATTTTCTTGCTTTTAAAAGAGGATCTCACCTGTTTCCCCCTTACACGAGCCTTACAGACTTTGTCTTCCTTGAACTTAATGTTAGGTAACCCTATCACTAGGTCCTTGGAGACTAATTTGTTGAGTTGATTTAGACTTGCATGACCAAGTCTTTTGTGCCACATGAGGGGATCATTGTCCAACACACTCCAACAAGTGAGTTCATTTTCTGAAAGAGCGGACAAGTCTACAATGTAAATATTGTTAACTCTTTTTCCCTGCAAAACAATCTTGTCAGTGGTAAGATTAATCACAAAACATTTAGTAGAGGTGAATGCTACCAGGTTACCTCTGCCACACAGTTGTGATACACTGATTAGGCTATATTTCAAGCCATCTATCAAGTAGACATTCTCAATGGAATGTGAGTCTGTGTTACCTACCTTTCCATCCCCAATGATCTCACCTTTCTTCCCATTTCCAAAGGAGACATTACCTCCTTTTAGGTCCTCAAGTGAAAGAAACTGGTTCTTACTTCCAGTCATATGCTTTGAGCAGCCAGTATCCATGTACCATATTTGGCTACTTCCCTTCATTTGGACCTGCAAAACGAAATCAGGGGTTAGTCTTAGGAACCCAAACTAGTTCGGGTCCCTTTCTATAGGCAAAGGGGTGAATTAAATTCCTTTTGGCCCATCTAGGCAGCCTATTTTTCTCTTGAACAAAGATTTTTTTCTTTTGACTGGCCTTTTCTTTTGCATTACATTCACTTTTGTAATGACCAGTCTTGCCACAGTGTGTGCAGATTTTGTTTTCAGGAAGTGTGATGTACTTGCTTTTGGGATCCCACTTAGGTGTTGGGGTCCCATAGCCAAGTCCTCTCTTGTTGCTACTGTGGTGCTCTTGTAGCCAGGATAGTGCATCAGAGGACTTATTCCATTTGCAAGTTCTGCCTAGTTCATGCCACCTTGCCTAGGTCATCTTTTAGGACTCTTATCTACTCATCTTTCTTGTACAACTCATCCTTCATTTTTTCTAGATTTTATTCTAAGGTGAGATGTGTGTGATCAGCCTTCTTCTTACCTGTTCCTAATTTCAATTTTAAATTTTCAGACCTAAGTTCTAAGACACTAGTGTCATGTTCAAGAACCTGGTCCTTCAACTCTGTATTTTTACTATCACTTTCACTAGCTCCTAGATTCCAGATTTTTGCACTCTGCTTTTAGGATGACACACTCCCTAGACAGTTCTTCCTTCTCAATTTTTATGACCTCAGACTCATCAATGAAGTCTAGCAATAATTCAGATAACCTTTCTTGAGACAAAAATTTAATCTTGTATTTGAGATGAATTACACTTACCTCTTGTTCAAGTGTGATTCTCCAATGGCCATAAGTGCTTGTTCATCTCCAGCTTCATCTTCTGAATCCTCATATCCTTCCTTCATGGTGAAATTCTCATATTGAGAATATAACAGTGTTCCTCTTGATCTCTTTACTTGAGGAGTTCCTTCATGGGCCACTTGTAGAGTGTCCCAGATCTCCTTAGCAGTGGTACATCTTTGAATCCTGTTGTACTCGTCTGGACCTAGTCCACACACAAGCCATTTCTTGGCATTGGCATTCTTTTCCCATTTCTTCAAATCTTCAGCAGTACAGTCAGCTCTTGTCTTTGGCACGTCCGCTCCTTCAGAATTCTTCTTTGTAGTAGCCAGGGGACCATCAGTAACTATGTCCCAGAGTTCATAGTCTTCTCATATGATGTGGTCTCTCATCCTGTTCTTCCACCACGAATAGTACTGGCCATTAAAGAGTGGAGGCCTAGTAGTGGATTGCCTTTCCCAGTTTCCAGGTGGTGCAATCATCTTGATTTGTTCCTAAGGTGTTAGCCTCTTTAACAATAACCCGCTCTGATACCATTTGATGCTTTATACTTTAATACCACACAAGAGGGGGGGGGGTGATTTGTGTGGTATCCATTTTTCGCTTAACTTGATTATAGAAGGACCTGGTTCTTCTAAGTGTTCCAACTACTACAGTTGCGGAATAATAAGTACAGAAAATAAAGAACACAGAGATTTTACGAGGAAAACACCTGGCTCAAAAAGGTGAAAAAACCATGACCTACTTTCCAGTAGGATTTTCCCAAACTCTCCACTAAAATCACTGAGCCAAAAACTGCATTTACAAAAACTCTTTTGTAAACCTAGAATTAACGCTAATCCCGTTGTGGCACACAGCCTCAGCTGCTGCGACAACTTCAAGTTAACTCTAACTTGGAAACTCTAAGTACCTGATGATACGCTATAATTACGTATTTTAGTATCTTATTACACTCTAATTTGCTGCACTTTAATTAAGTTTGAGCTTTAATAGCTAGTGTTTTGCACTAACTGTGTGTTTTTATGCCCTGTAGGAGTGATTCCGAGCTATATAGATGTTACAGAATGAATTCAAGTGATTTGGAGCTTTGAAGTCTGAGTAAAAGCCCAAAGATACGAGCCGGGATCGTGTTTGGGGGTCAACGGATGATAGTTAGAGCGAACGAAGAATCGAGCGGGCATATTATGCACTGTCTAGTAAGATAGACATAACTTTTTGCTCAGAACTCCATTTGGTATCCACAATATATGGTTGGAAATCTAACTCAAAGGGCTACAACTTTCGTGTTTTACGTCTTTCCAAATTCGAAACAGAACAGGGTGAAAAGTGCGCGCCCAGATGCGCAATTGCGCTAGTTTTAGCGCCCAGGACAGAAAGTTGTCCAACTAGCGCGGCCATTAGCGCGCCCAGATGTGCGACAGCGCTAGTCAAACCCGGGAAAAATGTCCTTTTTCACATTGGATAAGGTATAATTGTTTGGGCCCAACCCTACTTGGTATATATACATGGAAAAACGGTATTTTCAGAGAGGAGGCCACTTTTGGTGATTTCTAACATACTTCGACGGAGAATTCACATGGGGGAACACACACCACGCTTGGAGGAGGCTTCTAACTAGTTTTTCTTCTCTTCTCTTTCTTTAATTTCATAGTTTATTAGTTCTAGAGTTTTGGGTGCTACATGGACGTTGTAGTTTGAAGCTTGAATCGTTCTAATTATTTTATCATATTGGTTTACTTATTCAATCTTGCGCTTAATTATTTGATTGCTTGATCACCAATTGAATACTATCTACGAATCTAGGATTGAACTCGGGAGAGGGAATTCTAGATTGCATATAAGATTGAGTAGAGCAAGATCTTAACTCTTACGGGGAGCAGATTTGCGGTTAGGATAGGAATATACCTAATCGCCTTGCTTGGTTATTATACGGGAATTATAAATGCGTTCTTGTTAATCCTAATTCCATAGGAATATAGGCGTTATGTTAGCTTGAATAGACAAGTTGTACTTCGGGAGAAGGCTACGAGCAATATTAACCCTGTCAACCAATAAACCAGATAAATTAATTAGACGATTTAGGTGGAAAACTCAACGGGATTGTTAGCCAACCCATAGCTCTAGAATATTCACTCACATTGAATTCGTCTCAATAATTCACCAACTTGTTTTCTTTAATCTCTTAGTTTACTACTCTAGATTATCTTTAGTTAAATATTCATACGTTAGGATTCGCTTGAATAGATTAATTATTTGGTTTAATTTAGTTAATAGTTAATCACAAGTCCCTGTGAGTACGATATCTGGACTTACAATCCTATATTACTTGTCGACCACGTATACTTGCGTGTGCGTTTGGGAGCAACAAGTTTTTGGCGCCGTTGCCGGGGACTTAGAAATTAACTAATCTATTAGATTGGATTTTTACTTCTTGCCTATTCAAGTTTTTTTATTTTTTTTATTTTTAACTTAGTTTAATATTTTATTATCTTTGTTGATATGGCATCTTGGAATGATAATTGGTCGAATATTGGTTATTCTTATTATGGTGATCCTTGTCCATATTGTGGAGGACCACACTTGTGGCAATATTGTGAATCTCAATCTTATGGGTGGAATATTTGTAATATGTGTGGTGGTCAAGGTGACCATTGGTATGGTTGCCCTAATTCTTATTATCCTTCTCAGAACTCTTATTATGATGCTTCTAATAATATTTGTGAGTTTGACAGGGGTAATGAAGTGCAGGATATGAAACGTGATGTATATATTAGGGATATTCTGAGCAAGTAGCAAAGCAACAGGATGAACTCAAAAAAGGTATGAAAAGAATTAGTGCAGCAATCATGAGAATGAAGGCTGAGGCGGAGGAAGTGGCTGAAGAGAGCGAGTTCCCACCAGAAGATAATTTAGAAGAAACAGATATAGTGAGCCAATCTTGGCTAGAGGAACAAGCTCAACTAATAAAATCTCATGAGTATCTTCGTGATGGTCTTTCAAATATGACAGAACAACTGATAGAAGGAAGAACTAATCTTAGACAAGAAATCGACCAATTTGGCAGCTCTATTCGCGACATGGATGCAGAATTGAGTGCAAAGGTTGATGCGTGTAACGCCCAACAATTTAGTGATGAGTTGTGTGAAGTTGAAAAAGATCTTCTAGGCCAAATTGAGGAGCTAAGACGAGAATACCAATTATCAGACCATGTTCTTGTGGATGATGCTAAGGTTGAGGCGTTTGATGCCCTACAACCAATTTTTGTGGAAACAGGCCAACTTGTGAAGCAGAAAGAGGAATCCAACTATTTGACCAAAATATTATTAATGATGCCAAGGTTGACGAAGAGTGCAAAATTGAGGATGTCAAAAATAATGCAATTGTGGAGTTAGAGCGTATTGGACCTCATTCTATCATACAAAGGAGGCAAAACGACATTCCTCACTTAAAGGCCAAGAAGTGCAAGATGCGATACCTACTACTTGGGTTCTTTATTTTTACACCACCGCCTCATGAATGTGATAGAAAATTTGATGCAAAATTGGGGGCACAATTCATATCCTCAAAGTGGAAGGAAAAGTGGTGAAAGTGATGGAGTCGTGCCACGACTATAAATAAGGCGCTTGTTGGGAGGCAACCCAACCTGTATTTTAATTTTTTATTTTTTTATTTTTTTATATAGTGTCAAGTTTCGTGTTGCTTTTGTTTTGCAGAGTAGGGAAAGTCTGAGTACCCGAAGTTGAAGCTGGGGAGCATGTTTGAGCTTAAGTGTGGGGTCGCCCGACCCTTAATATTGAGGATCATGTCCGAGCTAGGCCCGAGAGGGTCTCAGGGAGTATTTCTCACCCTTGTTTTAATATCTTTCTCTGTGATCATGCATCGATGACTATGCATAATATAAGTGTGGGTGGGAAAACTACTTTCTGAAGTGTAATTGTATAAAACTATTTTATTTTATTTAGTTGTTCTTTTAGAACTAATAGTAGACATAGTTTAGGTAAAAAAAATACGAAAATTGAAAAAAAAATTTAGAAAAAGTTCGGATTTTTTCCGACGATGGATCTTTTGGACAATTTTCTTGAGGGATAAAGTCCGATTAAAAACACCAAAAAGATTTTTTCTTTTGTTTTTTTTAGAATAGCTAGGTAGTATTCCTTGGTTTTTCTTTGGGCACCGGTTCTTTTCCAAGGATGTAGCTCGAACCGGGTACTTTATTTTTTTNAAAAGAAACTTTTTTTTTACGAAAAAGTTTTTTTTTTAGAATTAGTACGTAGGTTAGTTACGTTCCTTTTGGGTTTTTTCGTTTTCGGGCGTACCGTTCGTTTTTCCAAGGATTGTAGCTTCGAACGGGTTACAAAAATTTTTTTTTAGGAGTAGTTTAGGAAGAAACTGAGTCGCTCTAAGACACTCATTGACATGGTTGATGCTGGCACATTAGGCTATAACATACATTCTGTCTTCCCGTGTATTTGGTTTGAATTGTAAAGCCTAAGTAAAGTAAATAGCCTATTTTGTGACGCTTTCTCTCAGTTGTTTGACTCGTATGCCACATAGTGCAATATTGCTTAAATTTCTCAATTATGTGTGCTTGCTTGACTTGAGAGTTGAACAGAACCGTCTTGATTGAGTCAGGTGCGACGTGTCTGTGAGGATTTATGATCTTCTGTTCTATTCTGTGTAGTCTAGAACTTGCCCCGTGTGTTAATCGAAGCGAAATTGTAAGTTGTACTAATCTAGGAGATGACGTAGGAATTTTCTTGCTTGATCATGGATGTGCTTGTCACATAAAAATAAAATTTTCCGTTGCTAGCCCCTTTGAGCCTATAGACCTTTCTTTTGGCACCCACATTACAAGCCATACTCCTATTTTGTTCTTAATTGGATATTGATTGAACCTTTACCTCCTAAGTCACTTAGTCGCTAAAAGAAGTAAGGTTAGAGATTGGGGAGTAGCTTTTGAGTGGAACCATGGAAGGGCCCGTTGGTGCACTAAAGTTGAAATCAGAAGACACTAGCCAATGAATCTTAATGTAAGGAGTGTGTGAAAAAAAAAGAGAAAGGAAAAGAAAAATTGAAAGAAAAGAAAAAAAATGATAGTGAAAGTATGTAGAAAACACCTCCAATTCTTAATAATTTGTGCTAGTGGGAGTATAGAAGTGTTTGAATGAACGTAAGGGCTATGTGCATATGGTTTGTGGCAAGTGAATTGGTTAAGAAGAATATGTGTTTGAGTTGTGAGTGTAGTGTATTAAAGTACTTAGGAGGGTTAGTCACTATTCCTAAAAATATCCTACCCGTCCATTAGCCTACATTATAACCTAAAAAGTCCTAATTGATCCTAGACTTGGCTAGCTTAAATTAGTAGATATATACACTACGGGCAAGATTATGGTACGACCACGGGATGCATATGAATTCTTTGTGAGAGTGAGCGAATTTTGTTCAATTGTGTGATGTCCTTAATTTATATTCAAAAGCACATTTGAATGTGTGGACTAGTATATTTTCACTCTTTTGTTTGTGGTGAGGGCACAAGATCTCATGAATGATTGGTGATATTGTAAACTTTCTTGTTGGGTGAGTGCATGAGTTGAGGGTGCTTAGTGGTTACAGAAGTTTTATGTATTCATGCTTGTGTGCCGGTATTGATCATAGTCAAGGGCATAGTGTGTGGTTAAAAGTTAAGTTGCTCCTCTATAATTGAGACTTGTACGTAGTTGGGGGTTTATTAGATAGTCCGTTGCTCGAGGACGAGCACGAGCACGAGTCTAAGTGTGGGGTGTTGATGTTTAGCTTAAAACATATATATTTTTATGTATATCGCCTCATATTTTACTTTTGTTTCGTGAATTTGGGATGTTAAATGCTATGATTTATATTAACTTGAAATGTTTTTATGTGTAAGAATGATTCGGGATCAATTGGGGGTGAAACGCGCAAGATTTGAGCCAAAACGAACGAAATCGGGAAACTTGCGAATTTGGGTGCCACCTACCTGTGGCGCCAAAAATAGTAGCTAAAAATATTGCAGCGCCCTGGAGGGCGCCTGGCGCTAGCCAGGGCGCCGGTGAAGTGAATTTTCTCCAATTTCGCCCAGGACAAGGTTATTTCGGTCCTAGACCTACCCAATACGTATAAAAGCAAGACTAAACATATTTTTGGGGGAGGACACCACTTTAGAGAGATCTAACATACTTTGAAGGGGAATTCACGTGGGGAAACACACACCCCGCTTGGAGGAGGCTTCTAACTAGTTTTTCTTCTCTCCTCTTCTTTTAGTTTCATAGTTTCTTTGTTCTAGAGTTGTTGGGTGCTACATGAACGTTGTAGTTTGAAGCTTGAATTGTTCTTATTATTTTATCATATTGGTTTATTTATTCAATCTTGCGCTTAATTATTTGATTGCTTGATCACCAATTGAATAATATCTACGAATCTAGGATTGAACTCGGGAGAGGGAATTCTAGATTGCATATAAGATTGAGTAGAGCAAGATCTTAACTTTTACGGGAGCGGATTTGCGGTTAGGATAGGAATATACCTAATCGCCTTGCTGGGTTATTATACGGGAATTATAAATGTGTTCTTGTTAATCCTAATTCCATAGGAATATAGGCGTTAGGTTAGCTTGAATAGGCGAGTTGTACTTCGGAGAAGGCTACGAGCAATATTAACCCTGTCAACCAATAAACCAGATAAATTAATTAGATGATTTAGGTGGAAAACTCAACGGGAATATTGTTAGCCAACCCATAGCTCTAGAATATTCACTCACATTGAATTCGTCTCTATAATTCACCAACTTGTTTTTTCTAATCTCTTAGTTTACTACTCTAGATTATCTTTAGTTAAATATTCATACGTTAGGATTCGCTTGAATAGATTAATTGTTTGGTTTAATTTAGTTGATAGTTAATCACAAGTCCCTGTGGGTACGATATCTGGACTTACAATCCTATATTACTTGTCGACCACATATACTTGCGTGTGCATTTGGGAGCAACATCAATAGCAGTGACCTCGAGAAGGTGACCTCGAGGTGGCTTAGGGCAGTAAGAACAATTAAGTGAGAGCATCAAAATAAGAACAACTTAAGCTAAGAAACAATTCTGATGAACAACAGGCAAAAAGTAGAGAGTATATTCTTTTCTCAGTAAAAGATGGTCTTACAAATGATTGGGATCCCCCTTATATAATGGGGGAGTCCTAAATAAGGAATATTTTTATTTACAGTAGGGAAAATTCTTGGTATAGCTGTCTAACCGTCTAATACGGAACCTTACAATCCTATTCCGTTATTTACGCCATGACTTAGGGGACGTGGAAAAAATCTAGCTTGCTTTAGTACAACTCCATGACGGTAGTATTTCGGGGTCGAACATACTCGACCTCGGTATGCATCGCGCTTCGCCATCGAACTCGGGTCTGGTCCCTTGAGCTCGAACCTGGCCTTACCCGGACTCGGACTTCGGACGACCTCCCAAGTGAATAGATCGAAGGCATTCGATCTCGACCGTATACAGATAGTCCCCGCGTTTCTTAGAGTAAGATGATAAGAAACGTTTTTTATCCTCGTTTTCCCGAAGCCCTTAGTGATGGAATCATTTCTGTGACGCATGCGTTCGAAGTGACTGAAATGTCCCGTCAGTCCACTTCCCCAAGACATTGAATGCACGCCAGTATTGGTCGGCCACTAGCGCCGCCGAACCGTTGTTACCCCTCTATAAATATGAGGCGATTCCTCTTAGTAAAGAACTTTACCTCTTCCTTACATTTTCCCTGTCTTCATCTCTTTCCCTAATCACCTGTCTCCGCTACCTCTTTAAGCGCCGAAAAACGACAAGCTCTTGTAAGAAACACCACATTCCTGTGCAACCCGTATTCTTTAGCTTACAACCATGGCTAAAACTTCCAAGACGGTCCCCAAAAAGGATAAAACATCGTCTTCTTCTACTTTCCAGCTGGCCAAACCGGCTGTGCCACCGACCCTTGAGGAAATTCACCCCTGGTCCTTGCGTAATCAAGAAGGACTTTAGTATTAAGAATCCCCCCGACGTCAAAGGCCGATGTGAGCACGCATCTCGATACATTAGCTTGATATGGAAGGGGCTCATTACGGATGTGAGGAAGGATTGCGGCTGGGGAGATGAGGTCGAGATACAGATCCCGAGCCCCGAGGAAAGCATTACTACCCACGTGGAGGGTTTTTTAAGTGTTTACACTTATCCCTTCATACTGGGTCCCCTCGATCCGGTGGTGATCGACTTCTGCAAAACGTACGAAGTCACTCTCGGTAAGATTCACCCCTCTTTTTGGCGCATCGTGATCATGCTGCACTTCTTTACTGAAAAGGCCAAGGGGTTAGAATTCACCCTCAGCCACCAGATCCGATTGTATCGGCCCCGGCTATGTCGAGGGCTAATTAAGTTGCAACGTCGAACAACGAAAGCCATCTTTGCCAGCATTGACGAGACCAAAGATCGAGGTTGGATGAGCCGGTTCGTCAGAATAAGAACTTCGGATGTTATTCCTGGGGAAAAAATGCCATTCCCGGAGAAGTGGAATTTTAATCGTAAGTGGAATTCCTTTCCCCGGTATCTATTCATGTTCTGCTTCTTCATCTCATAATACCTTTACCCCTCTTTTGGCAGCCATTGCCTGGGCGCCCCTCGCGGTGCCGGACCTCGAGGATTGGGTCTGAAAGTTATCTGCCACTTCTTTCTACGATGAGTGTAAGTGGCGTGAATTAGCGAAGGGCCAGTGGGAGGCCAAAAACCACGGTAAGTGTTTTTCCGAGATTCAAATGCTTTTCATATACTGGAGGTGTCAATTTACTCATATTTATCTGTGCAGTCCTTGGGGATGCATCTAAGATGAGGCTGGCCCCGCCCGGGGAGAAGATCAAGCCTTCGATTTCGAAGTCGGAGAAGGACAATAAAAGGAAGAGGGTTTCGAAGCCCGAAGACCCTCAAGACAGAAAACCCCTACTTGGAGGCTGCGGAAGAGGTTTGCTCAAGCGGGCGCTGATTCTGCCCATTGTTCTCTCGATGACGAAGAAAATGACAATGAAGAGTCGGACCCTGGTGCCTCGAGCCAGGAAACCCATCGAGGCCGCCAAGACCTTCGTCCCAGAGACCTCGTCTGGCAATGAGGGAACTTTGAAAAAAGATGCGGGCGAGGCCCCCGTGTCCTCGGAGGTCTAGATTGTCCCTCCGTCTTCGACAACTATATCGGAGGGGGCAAATATTGAGACCCCCGAAGTTAATGGGAACACCCCGAGTGAAGAGCTTGGGGCCGCGACAACATGTCACTCCCTTTCTTTGCCAA
>NW_017679407.1:0-17006 GCF_001879085.1 Nicotiana attenuata
CTAGATTGGCATTGCTAGGCTTTTGGTGAAGTTGGAAGTAGAAATAAAAAGGGAATTCGGCTCCAGGTATGTATGGCTAACTTTGACCTTTGTAAAATCACCTTGCTTGGTGTACAATATTTGGTATGTGATATCTACGTGGATTATTTGTGAAGTTAAACTCTGGTGAGCAGTATGTGTTTACTTATGCGAACTATTTGTGAATTCATGTGATTTATGTGCCTTGAATGTTGTTGGTTAAGTCTTCTGATAAGATAGTGCAAGTAGATGGCAATAAACCAAGTTGTGATTGTGAATATGTTATGTGGTAAAAGCTGTGGAACCAATGATGGAAAGGAATCGTAATCGATGAAATTGAAATAAATGTTGTAATATCATATGTGGCTGGTCGTGGGAAACTATCGTTGTGACCTAAATTGTACATTGGGCTGTTGAATAAGAAGGAAATGTCAATGATGGTTATAGAAATCCTTTGTGAATTGTGCTGCTGTTCCTTGAGATTTGTTGTTGTTGTTATTGGGATTTGTTGTTGTTGTTCTTGATACTTGTTGTTGTTATCCTTGTAAATTGTTATTGTTGTGGTATTGTTTGTGAATTGTGATTGCTCGGTGGGATCGGGTTGCGCGCCGCAACACGAAGTATTAAGGTGTGGGTTGTGGTGATAAGGGTGGCCGAGGTAATAAGGGTGGCCGAGGTAATAAGGGTGGCCGAGGTAATAAGGGTGGAAAGTGATCGATATCACTATTGAAATGAAATATGAGAAAATTGTGAAATTAATGATATGGAAATGATGATGGGGAAAAGGAGAGATTGTTAACTTGTTTGCCTTGATTGTTTCCGTGTGTGTATTTAATTGTTGATTCCTTTATTGTTTGTTACTTGTGTATGGTTTGAGGTTACTCAGGGCAAAGTTTATTTATACATACCAGTAAAATTCAAATGTACTGACGTCCCTTTTGCCGGAGGCGCTACATTGGTGTTATGATTGTAGGTGGATCCGTAGCAGGTACTCCAGTCCACCGATCGTAGCTCTCCTTCGTCTTCCATCAGCTGTTTTGGTGAGCCCCTTTCCTCTCGGGGCCCTGCATGGCTCAGGCGCTTTGTTTCCGGAGTTTCATTTTGGTTTTTGTGTAAGGTATAGCCGGAGCCTTGTTACCGGCAAATACTGTATTATCCTGTTGTACCTTTAGAGGCTCCGTAGACAGTAGATGTGGGTTATGAACTTATGTAAATCCATGTTTCACATGTTGGGCAATGAATTGGTAATTTCATTAGTCACATGTTGGGATTCTCTACCCTTGCCTCCCCATTGACCAAATTAACGCAGAAAGCAGTTAAGTTCCAATGGTCTGACGCCTGTGAGAAAAGTTTCCAGGAATTGAAGTCAAGGTTGACCTCGGCACCAATATTGGCCTTGCCGGAAGGCACAGAAGGATTTGTGGTTTATTGCGATGCCTCTAGGGTCGGTTTGGGGTGTGTGGTGATGCAGCATGGGAAGGTTATAGCATATGCTTCAAGGCAGCTCAAGAACCACGAGAAGAATTATCCGACGCATGATTTGGGGCTTGCAGTAGTTGTGTTTGCTTTGAAAATATGGCGGCATTATCTTTATGGGGTCCATGTGGATGTGTTCTCAGATCACAAGAGCCTCCAGTACTTGTTCAAGCAGAAAGAATTGAATTTGAGGCAACGGCGGTGGTTAGAATTGCTCAAGGATTATGACATGAACATTTTGTACCATCCAGGGAAGGCGAACGTGGTGGCCGACGCTCTCAGTCGGAAATCCATAGGTAGTTTGGCTCATTTGGGAGTGGATCAAAGGCCCTTGGCTCGGGAGGTTTATCAATTGGCCAGTTTGGGGGTTTGCATTTCGACATCAGACGAGGGGAATGTTATGGTGCATAATGGAGCAGAATCGTCACTTGTAGCGGAAGTCAAGGAAAAACAGTTTATTGACCCAGCATTGGCTCAGATGAAGGAAGCAGTTTTGAATAACAAGACTTTGGCATTTTCACTTAGCAGCGAAGATGGTGTTTTGCTGTGTCAAGGTAGGTTATGTGTTCCGGATGTGGATAAGCTTCGGGAGATGGTAATGGCAGAGGCTCATAATTCCAGGTATCCGTGCATCCAGGTTCTACGGAAATGTATCATGATCTCAAGGAAGTTTATTGGTGGAACGGTATGAAGAGGGGTGTGGCGGACTTTGTATCCAAGTGTCCAAATTGTCAACAGGTGAAGGCTGAGCATCAGCGGTCCGGTGGTTTGACTCAGCTTATGGAAATACCAATGTGGAAATGGGAGATGATTAACATGGATTTGGTGGTGGGGTTACCCCGCACTCAGTACAAATTCGACTCAATTTGGGTAATAGTCGATCGATTCACCAAATCAGCTCACTTCTTGCCAGTCAAGTCCACTAACACTGCAGAACAATATGCTAAGTTGTATATCAAGGAGATAGTAAGGCTCCATGGCACGCCACTTTCTATTATCTCGGATCGGGGGGGCCCAGTTCACGACAAATTTTTGGAAGAAATTTCAGAAAGGTTTGGGTACTCAGGTGAATCTCAGCGTAGCTTTCCATCCGCAGACTGACGGGCAGGCCGAGCGGACTATTCAAACGCTTGAAGATATGTTGCGGGCTTGTGTCTTGGATTTCAAAGGTAATTGGGATGATCACTTGCCACTTATAGAGTTCGCTTACAATAACAGCTTTCATGCCAGCATTCAGATGGCCCCATTTAAGGCATTGTGCGGAAGAAGGTGTAGGTCTCCGATTGGATGGTTTGAAGTGGGTGAAGCAGAACTGATAGGGCCAGATCTTGTGCACCAGGCTATGGAGAAAGTTAAAGTCATTCAGGAAAGGATGAAAACTGCTCAGAGTCGCCAAAAGTCTTATGCGGACGTTTTCCGAAGGGAATTGGAATTTCAAGTTGATGATTGGGTGTTCTTGAGGGTATCCCCTATGAAGGGAATCATGCGCTTCGGGAAGAAAGGTAAGTTGAGTCCTAGGTATGTCGGACCGTATCGGATTGTTCAAAGGATAGGGCAGGTGGCCTATTGGTTGGAATTGCCTCCCGAAATATCATTAGTGCACCCGGTGTTCCATATGTCCATGTTGAAGAAAGTGGTTGGAGATCCATCTACCATCATGCCAGTCGAGACTATCGAGGTTAATGAAGAGTTGTCGTATGAAGAAGTTCCGGTTGCCATTCCTGATAGGAATGTCCGTAAGTTGAGAAATAAGGAAGTTGGCTCAGTCAAGGTATTATGGCGAAGTCAACGAGTTGAGGAAGCTACATGGGAAGCGGAGAAAGAAATGAAAGAGAAATATCCCCATCTGTTTGATCTAGTCTAGGAGAAATTGTGTGACCTTTTATCTCTAAAACAACTATCATTGGGTCCGAATTGGTTCCTTCCTAAATGCTAGTGAAGTTCCTCTAGTTGTGCAAGAATTAAAGGTGTTGTGATTGTCTTAAGTCATGTGAACATCTCTTTGGTAAATGAAAGTTTTATAAAGACTCTTGTGATAAGTAAACAACTAATGGTAGTGTAGATTGGTAATGAGTTACTTATATGCATGTAGTATGTTGAAGTGGTTAAATTATGTGAAACTCATTGAAATGACTGATTCATAAGCAAAACATAACAAGTGATCCAATGTGTGCAATTGTTAAGGTAGGAAATTGTATGATAGTTGTAGGGATGGTTGTAATTATGTAATGATGCTTGGAATTGTGTTTCGGGGGCCCTCTGACAGGTAGAGATGTCCAAATTACAAAGGAAACTCTGGCAAAAAATTTCTAAAAATATGGGAAATAGTGAAAAGTTTGAGAGTCTGCATAGCATGTTTTCAAAACCAACTGATCTTTGAATACTGAAAAGTTTGAAATAGGTCCTCATTCGGGGACGAATGATTTTAAGTGGGGGAGGATGTGAGGCCCCGCTCAAAACCTAGTAACTCGTGGTGTCGACTCCGAATATGTGTTAGGAATGTGTCGGACCCTTGGTATTGATCTAAGCTTTTAAAAATCAAAGAATCAGTTTTCCAAAAAAATGCCATTCTGCGGCCCAGAATGCGTCGCAAATCTAGTATACGGACCGCATTCCTACCGCATAGTGAGTCAGTGGTTTGGTTAAAATTGAGGTCAAGATGCGGTCCATTATGCGACCGCATAACTAATATGCGGAACGCATTTCTACCACAGAGTAAGGAAATGTGTCAGTCAAATTTGACGTAAAAAATGCGATGCATTATGCGACCGCAAACCTTGTATGCGGACCGCATTTCAGCCGCATACCCCAACAGTGGAATCAGGTTTTGGGACACTTTTTGCGGTCCATTATGCGGACCGCATTTCGTGTCTGCGATTGCAGAATGCGACCGCAGACCTGACTCGGCCCCTGATTTTCTAAAAATTTACACCCGACCCCTTTTTATAAAACACCCCCAACCTCTCATTTTTAATGACTTTCTGAACAAAATAAGAGAGAGAGAGTAGGGTTCTTGAGAGAAAGTCATCTTCTTCAAATTTGTTCTTCAAACTATCCGGGCCGGGAAATTTCAAAGCTTATCTTCATCCCCGTTCTTGCAGGTAAAATCCCTACCCCATTTTCACTGACTTTCAGATTTAATTAAGAGGGGGAAAGTCCCATGCATTAATTCTTGATAATAAGGGGTTGAAACACTCGTGCATGTCTTTTAGCACCTAAAATCTGATGAGAGGGATTGGGTAGAAGTAAGAATTGTACAAAGGAAAATTGGTAACCTAGATGTGTTCGGGTAGTGTTTGTAAATTTTGATTCTAAGAAGATTGTGTAATTTGTACACTAGATTGGCGTTGCTAGGCTTTTGGTGAAGTTGGAAGTAGAAATAAAAAGGGAATTCGGCTCCAGGTATGTATGGCTAACTTTGACCTTTGTAAAATCACCTTGTTTGGTGTACAATATTTGGTATGTGATATCTACGTGGATTATTTGTGAAGTTAAATTCTGTGATCGGTATGTGTTTACTTATGCGGACTATTTGTGAATTCATGTGATTTATGTGCCTTGAATGTTGTTGGTTAAGTCTTCTGATATGCTAGTGCAAGTAGATGGCAATAAACCAAGTTGTGATTGTGAATGTGTTATGTGGTAAGAGCTGTGGAACCAATGATGGAAAGGAATCGTAATTGATGCAATTGAAATAACTTTGTAATATCATATGTGGCTGGTCGTGGGAAATTATTGTTGTGACTTAAATTGTACATTGGGCTGTTGAATAAGATGGAAATGTCATTGATTGTTATGGAAATCCTTTGTGAATTGTGCTGCTGTTCCTTGAGATTTGTTGTTGTTGTTCTTGGGATTTGTTGTTGTTGTTCTTGATACTTGTTGTTGTTGTCCTTGTGAATTGTTATTGTTGTGGTATTGTTTGTGAATTGTGATTGCTCGGTGGGATCGGGTTGCGCGCCGCAACACGAAGTATTAAGGTGTGGGTTGTGGTGATAAGGGTGGCCGAGGTAATAAGGGTGGCCGAGGTAATAAGGGTGGCCGAGGTAATAAGGGTGGAAAGTGATCGATATCACTATTGAAATGAAATATGAGAAAATTGTGAAATTAATGATATGGAAATGATGATGGGGAAAAGGAGAGATTGTTAACTTGTTTGCCTTGATTGTTTCCGTGTGTGTATTTAATTGTTGATTCCTTTATTGTTTGTTACTTGTGTATGGTTTGAGGTTACTCAGGGCAAAGTTTATTTATACATACCAGTAAAATTCAAATGTACTGACGTCCCTTTTGCCGGAGGCGCTACATTGGTGTTATGATTGTAGGTGGATCCGTAGCAGGTACTCCAGTCCACCGATCGTAGCTCTCCTTCGTCTTCCATCAGCTGTTTTGGTGAGCCCCTTTCCTCTCGGGGCCCTGCATGGCTCAGGCGCTTTGTTTCCGGAGTTTCATTTTGGTTTTTGTGTAAGGTATAGCCGGAGCCTTGTTACCGGCAAATACTGTATTATCCTGTTGTACCTTTAGAGGCTCCGTAGACAGTAGATATGGGTTATGAACTTATGTAAATCCATGTTTCACATGTTGGGCAATGAATTGGTAATTTCATTAGTCACATGTTGGGATTCTCTACCCTTGCCTCCCCATTGACCAAATTAACGCAGAAAGCAGTTAAGTTCCAATGGTCTGACGCCTGTGAGAAAAGTTTCCAGGAATTGAAGTCAAGGTTGACCTCGGCACCAATATTGGCCTTGCCGGAAGGCACAGAAGGATTTGTGGTTTATTGCGATGCCTCCAGGGTCGGTTTGGGGTGTGTGGTGATGCAGCATGGGAAGGTTATAGCATATGCTTCAAGGCAGCTCAAGAACCACGAGAAGAATTATCCGACGCATGATTTGGGGCTTGCAGTAGTTGTGTTTGCTTTGAAAATATGGCGGCATTATCTTTATGGGGTCCATGTGGATGTGTTCTCAGATCACAAGAGCCTCCACTACTTGTTCAAGCAGAAAGAATTGAATTTAAGGCATCGGCGGTGGTTAGAATTGCTCAAGGATTATGACATGAACATTTTGTACCATCCAGGGAAGGCGAACGTGGTGGCCGACGCTCTCAGTCGGAAATCCATGGGTAGTTTGGCTCATTTGGGAGTGGATCAAAGGCCCTTGGCTCGGGAGTTTATCAATTGGCCAGTTTGGGGGTTTTCATTTCGACATCAGACGAGGGGAATGTTATGGTGCATAATGGAGCAGAATCGTCACTTGTAGCGGAAGTCAAGGAAAAACAGTTTATTGACCCAGCATTGGCTCAGATGAAGGAAGCAGTTTTGAATAACAAGACTTCGGCATTTTCACTCAGCAGCGAAGATGGTGTTTTGCGGTGTCAAGGTAGGTTATGTGTTCCGGATGTGGATAAGCTTCGGGAGAGGGTAATGGCAGAGGCTCATAATTCCAGGTATTCCGTGCATCCAGGTTCTACGAAAATGTATCATGATCTCAAGGAAGTTTATTGGTGGAACGGTATGAAGAGAGGTGTGGCGGACTTTGTATCCAAGTGTCCAAATTGTCAGCAGGTGAAGGCTGAGCATCAGCGGCCCGGTGGGTTGACTCAGCTTATGGAAATACCAATGTGGAAATGGGAGATGATTAACATGGATTTCGTGGTGGGGTTACCCCGCACTCAGCACAAATTCAAATTTGGGTAATAGTGGATCGACTCACCAAATCAGCTCACTTCTTGCCAGTCAAGTCCACCAACACTGCAGAACAATATGCTAAGTTGTATATCAAGGAGATAGTAAGGCTCCAGGGCACGCCACTTTCTATTATCTCGGATCGGGGGGCCCAGTTCACGACAAATTTTTGGAAGAAATTTCAGCAAGGTTTGGGTACTCAGGTGAATCTCAGCACAGCTTTCCATACGCAGACTGATGGTCAGGCCGAGCGGACTATTCAAACGCTTGAAGATATGTTGCGGGCTTGTGTCTTGGATTTCAAAGTTAATTGGGATGATCACTTGCCACTTATAGAGTTCGCTTACAATAACAGCTTTCATGCCAGCATTCAGATGGCCCCATTTGAGGCATTGTACGGAAGAAGGTGTAGGTCTCAGATTGGGTGGTTCGAAGTGGGTGAAGCAGAACTGATAGGGCCAGATCTTGTGCAAGAATTATAGGTGTTGTGATTGTCTTAAGTCATGTGAACATCTCTTTGGTAAATAAATGTTTTATAAAGACTCTTGTGATAAGTAAACAACTAATGGTAGTGTAGATTGGTAATGAGATACTTATATGCATGTAGTATGTTGAAGTGGTTAAATTATGTGAAACTCATTGAAATGAGTGATTCATAAGCAAAACATAACAAGTGATCAAATGTGTGCAATTGTTGAGGTAGGGAATTGTATGATAGTTGTAGGGATGGTTGTAATTATGTAATGGTGCTTGGAATTGTGTTTCGGGGGCCCTCTGACAGGTAGAGATGTCCAAATTACAAAGGAAACTCTGGAAAAAAAAAAATCTAAAAATATGGGAAATGGTGAAAAGTTTGAGGGTCTACATAGCATGTTTTCAAAACCAACTGATCCTTGAATACTGAAAAGTTTGAAATAGGTCCTCATTCGGGGACGAATGATTTTAAGTGGGGGAGGATGTGACGCCCCGCTCAAAACCTAGTAACTCGTGGTGTCGACTCCGAATATGTGTTAGGAATGTGTCGGACCCTTGGTATTGATCTAAGCTTTTAAAAATCAAAGAATAAGTTTTCCAGAAAAATGCCACTCTGCGGCCCAGAATGCGGTCGCAGATCTAGTATGCGGACCGCATACCTACCGCATAGTGAGTCAGTGGTTTGGTTAAAATTGACGTCAAGATGCGGTCCATTATGCGACCACATAACTGATATGCGGACCGCATTTCCACCGCAGAGTAAGGCAATGTGTCAGTCAAATTTGAGGTCAAAAATGCGGTGCATTACGCGACCGCAAACCTCGTATGCGGACAGCATTTCAGCCGCATACCCCAACAGTGGAATCAAGTTTTGGGACAATTTTGTCGGTCCATTATGCGGATCGCATTTCGTGTCTGCGATCGCAGAATGCGACCGCAGACCTGACTCCGCCCCAGATTTTCTAAAAATTTACACCCGACCCCTTTTTATAAAACACCCCCAACCCCTCATTTTTAACGACTTTCTGAACAAAATAAGAGAGAGAAAGAGAGGGTTCTTGAGCGAGAAAGTCACCTTCTTCAAATTAGATTCTTCAAAACTATCCGGGCCGGGAAATTTCAAAGCTTATCTTCATCCCCGTTCTTGCAGGTAAAATCCCTACCCCATTTTCACTAACTTTCAGATTTAATTAAGAGGGGGAAAGTCCCATGCATTTATTCTTGATAATAAGGGGTTTAAACACTCATGCATGTCTTCTAGCACCTAAAATCTGATGAGAGGAATTGGGTAGAAGTAAAGAATTGTACAAAGGAAAAATTGGTAACCTAGATGTGTTCGGGTAGTGTTTGTAAATTTTGATTCTAAGAAGATTGTGTAATTTGTACACTAGATTGGCGTTGCTAGGCTTTTGGTGAAGTTGGAAGTAGAAATAAAAAGGGAATTCGGCTCCAGGTATGTATGGCTAACTTTGACCTTTGTAAAATCACCTTGCTTGGTGTACAATATTTGGTATGTGATATCTACGTGGATTATTTGTGAAGTTAAACTCTGGTGAGCAGTATGTGATTACTTATGCGAACTATTTGTGAATTCATGTGATTTATGTTCCTTGAATGTTGTTGGTTAAGACTTCCGATAAGATAGTACAAGTAGATGGCAATAAACCAAGTTGTGATTGTGAATGTGTTATGTGGTAAAAGCTGTGGAACCAATGATGGAAACGAATCGTAATCGATGAAATTGAAACAAATGTGGCAATATCATATGTGGCTGGTCGTGGGAAACTATCGTTCTGACCTAAATTGTACATTGGGCTGTTGAATAAGAAGGAAATGGCATTGATGGTTATAGAAATCCTTTGTGAATTGTGTTGCTGTTCCTTGAGATTTGTTGTTGTTGTTATTGGGATTTGTTGTTGTTGTTCTTGAGACTTGTTGTTGTTATCCTTGCAAATTGTTATTGTTGTGGTATTGTTTGTGAATTGTGATTGCTCGGTGGGATCGGATTGCGCGCCGCAACACGAAGTAATAAGGTATGGGTTGTGGTGATAAGGGTGGCCGAGGTAATAAGGGTGGCCGAGGTAATAAGGGTGGAAAGTGATCGATATCACTATTGAAATGAAATATGAGAAAATTGTGAAATTAATGATGTGGAAATGATGATGGGGAAAAGGAGAGATTGTTAACTTGTTTGCCTTGATTGTTTCCGTGTGTGTATTTAATTGTTGATTCCTTTATTGTTTTTTACTTGTGTATGGTTTGAGGTTACTCAGGGCAAAGTTTGTTAATACATACCAGCACAATTCAAATGTACTGACGTCCCTTTTGCCGGGGGCGCTACATTCGTGTTATCATTGTAGGTGGATCCGTAGCAGGTACTCCAGTCCACCGATCGTAGCTCTCCTTCGTCTTCCATCAGCTGTTTTGGTGAGCCCCTTTCCTCTCGGGGCCCCGCGTGGCTCAGGCCGCTTTGTTTCAGGAGTTTTATTTTGATTTTTGTGTAAGGTATAGCCGGAGCCTTGTTACTGGCAAATACTGTATTATCCTGTTGTACCTTTAGAGGCTCCGTAGACAGTAGATGTGGGTTATGAACTTATGTAAATCCATGTTTCACATGTTGGGCAATGAATTGGTAATTTCATTAGTTAATATGTACGTATGTATGCTTTGTAAAAAGGTGTTCTTAATTATATATATGGCTATTTCTTGTAATATTGAGTAATGAAAACATGGGATAACACGTGGGTTAGGAAAGGCACCCAGGTCCGCTTGACTGGGGCTACCCGGTCGGGCGCCGGTCATGTCCCTCGATTTGGGGCTTGACAAACTTGGTAACAGAGCCTAAGGTTTAATGGAGTCCTAGGATGTCTCGGAGCCGTGTCTAGTAGAGCCCTACTTATCGGTGTGAAGTCGACCACATCTATAAGTGGGGGGCTGCATGGACATTTAGGAAATTTCCCACTTCATTGTTATTCTGTATCGTGTGGTGAAGTGAAATGTGAAAGTATCTATGTCTAACTCGTGCTTTGTTCCGAATTTTTTCCAGTAATGGCACCTAAGAAGAGAGCTAGACTCGGCCTTGGGGCCAATGCCACCCCGGCCTTGAACCTACCTGGCCCGTCTGTCCCAGACCAGAGTGTTCCAGTTCCTGCAGCGGCAGAGGGTGCCACCATCCATCCCGCCGATATTCCTGATTCTGATACCGTTCCAGCTCCTGGTCCCGAGGCTTCTGATGTGGACATTAGAGGAGCCATCTGTATGTTGACCCAGTTAGTGGCCGCTCAGGCCCAGAGATCTCAGGATGCCCCTACATGCTCTAGCGGACAGGGAGATCCCGCCAGTTCCAGAGTCAACCAGTTTTTGCGGTTGGCCCCTCCAGAGTTCTCAGGCACGGACCCAGAGGACGATCCGCAGGAATTCCTTGAAGAAATGTATAAGACCCTCCAAATGATGAAGGCTTCAGAGACAGAGGGAGTTGAGTTGGCATCATACAGGTTGAGGGGAGCAGCGTCTTCATGGTTCGAGATGTGGGAGGACTCCCGTGGAGAGGGAAGACCTCCGGCCAGATGGGATGAGTTTGTAGATGCATTCATGGACCAATTCTTGCCTGCTGAGACGATAGCAGCCCGTGCCACTGAGTTTGAGGCCCTCAAGCAGGGTAGCATGAGTGTTTGGGAGTACCACATGGAGTTCGTGAGATTGTCCAAGTATGGTCCTCAGTTAGTGTCGACCATGGCCGCTCGAGTTTGGCGATTTGTTCAGGGCCTTAGTCCCTTGGTAGTGAATGAGGCTGGTACAGCGGCCTTACACTCGGATATGAATTATGGAAAGATTGTGGGATTCGCTCAGGCCACAGAGGCTAGGAAGTTGAAGATTCGGGCGGAAAGGGAGAGTAGTAGCAGGGCCCGATCAGTGGGTCACTCAGGGAGATCAGCTCAGGGGAGAGGGTTGTCAGGGCCGTCCTAGTCATATGCTCAGTCCTCAGCGAGCGCACCACCATCTCTGCACAGTTATCAGCAGAGCAGCCGCATGAGACCAGGTTCAGACAGTAGGAGACCCCATCAGTCCGGTCGTCCAGGAGGGATCTCACTGCAGCAGGGGAGGGCTCCATGGCCCAAGTGTGGGAGATTTCATACAGAGACTTGCTACTTAGATATCCCAGTGTGCTTCAGATGCGGGGTGAGGGGTCATATACAGCGAGACTGTCGTGTGCCCAGTCAGGGCATGGGTAGGGGATCTGCTCAGTCATCCGGTTCTTCAGTCGCCACATCATCTGTGCGTCCCCCAGCTCCAGAAGGACGTGGTACAGTTAGGGGTGGAGCTCGTGGTAGAGGTGGACCCAGCCGGTTCTATGCTTTGAGTGATCGCCAGAGTGCAGAGGCTTCTCCAGATGTGGTTACAGGTATCTTGTCTATTCAGGCCATTGATTGTTATGCTCTTATTGATCCGGGGTCCTCTTTGTCTTATGTCACCCCATTCATTGCTTCAAGCTTTGGGATAGAACTCGAACAGCTTCATGAGCCGTTCTCTGTATCGACTCCGGTTGGTGATTCTATTATAGCCGCTCGAGTTTATAAGAATTGTGTTGTCACGGTGTATGGTCGTATTACCGCGGCCGATCTTATCGAGCTTGGGATGGTGGATTTTGATGTGATTATGGGAATGGACTGGCTTTATTCGTGCTTTGCCAAACTTGACTGCCGAACGAGAGCCATGAGGCTCGAGTTCCCTAATGAGCCAATTATTGGGTGGAAGGGAAATGGTGTGATGCCGAAGGGTAGGTTTATTTCCTACCTTAAAGCTTCAAAGATGATTAGGAAGGGGTGTATCTATCATTTGGTCAGGGTGGCGGATACCACTTCAGAAATTTCTACCCCCGAGTCCGTGCCAGTCGTGAATGAGTTTCTTGAAGTATTTCCGGACGAGCATCCAGGGATTCCGCCAGATAGGGAGATTGATTTCGGGATTGATGTATTGCCTGATACGCAGTCAATATCTATTCCACCATACAGAATGGCTCCAGCAGAGTTAAAGGAGTTAAAGGAGCAGCTAAAGGACTTGTTAGAAAAGGGGTTCATACGACCGAGTGTATCGCCGTGGGGTGCTCTGGTTCTTTTTGTCAGGAAAAGAATGGGTCGCTCCGGATGTGTATTGATTATCGGCAGCTCAACAAAGTCACCATGAAAAATAAATATCCTTTGCCTCGGATAGATGATTTGTTCGACCAATTGCAAGGTGCAAGATTCTTCTCCAAAATTGATCTACGGCCAGGATATCACCAATTGAAGATTAGGGAGCAGGATATTCCCAAGATCGCTTTTCAGAACTCGCTATGGTCACTTTGAATTCTTGGTCATGTCATTTGGGCTAACCAATGCCCCGACAGCTTTTATGGATATTATGAATCGGGTCTTCAAGCCATTTTTAGACTCCTTCGTGATTGTTTTCATTGACGACATCCTTGTTTATTCGTGGAGCCGGGAAGATCATGCCGATCACCTCAGGGCAGTTTTGCAGACTCTTCATCAACACCAGTTGTATGCTAAATTTTCAAAATGTGAGTTTTGGTTGGAGTCCGTTGCCTTTTTGGGCCACGTTGTCTCAAGTGAAGGGATTCAGGTGGCCCCCAGACGATTGCAGCAGTAAAAGATTGGCCTAGACCCACGACCCCGACGGAGATTCGTAGCTTCTTGGGTTTAGCAGGGTATTATCGGAGGTTTGTGGAGGGATTATCTACCCTCGCCTCCCCATTGACCAAATTGACGCAGAAAGCAGTTAAGTTCCAATGGTCTGATGCCTGTGAGAAAAGTTTTCAGGAATTGAAGTCAAGGTTGACCTCGGCACCAATATTGGCCTTGCCGGAAGGCACGGAAGGATTTGTGGTTTATTGCGATGCCTCCAGGGTCGGTTTGGGGTGTGTGCTGATGCAGCATGGGAAGGTTATAGCATATGCTTCAAGGCAGCTCAAGAACCACGAGAAGAATTATCCGACGCATGATTTGGAGCTTGCAGCAGTTGTGTTTGCTTTGAAAATATGGCGGCATTATCTTTATGGGGTCCATGTGGATGTGTTCTCAGATCACAAGAGCCTCCAGTACTTGTTCAAGCAGAAAGAATTGAATTTAAGGCAGCGGCGGTGGTTAGAATTGCTCAAGGATTATGACATGAACATTTTGTACCATCCAGGGAAGGCGAACGTGGTGGCCGACGCTCTCAGTCGGAAATCCATGGGTAGTTTGGCTCATTTGGGAGTGGATCAAAGGCCCTTGGCTCGGGAGGTTTATCAATTGGCCAGTTTGGGGGTTTGCATTTCGACATCAGACGAGGGGAATGTTATGGTGCATAATGGAGCAGAATCGTCACTTGTTGCGGAAGTCAAGGAAAAACAGTTTATTGACCCAGCATCGGCTCAGATGAAGGAAGCAGTTTTGAATAACAAGACTTCAGCATTTTCACTCAGCAGCGAAGATGGTATTTTGCGGTGTCAAGGTAGGTTATGTGTTCCGGATGTGGATAAGCTTCGGGAGAGGGTAATGGCAGAGGCTCATAATTCCAGGTATTCCGTGCATCCAGGTTCTACGAAAATGTATCATGATCTTAAGGAAGTTTATTGGTGGAACGGTATGAAGAGGGGTGTGGCGGACTTTGTATCTAAGTGTCCGAATTGTCAGCAAGTGAATGCTGAGCATCAGCGGTCCGGTGGGTTAACTCAGCTTATGGTAATACCAATGTGGAAATGGGAGATGATTAACATGGATTTCGTGGTGGGGTTACCTCGCACTCAGCACAAATTCGACTCAATTTGGGTAATAGCGGATCGACTCACCAAATCAGCTCACTTCTTGCCAGTCAAGTCCACCAACACTGCAGAACAATATGCTAAGTTGTATATCAAGGAGATAGTATGGCTCAATGGCACTCCAGTTTCTATTATCTCGGATCGGGGGGCCCAGTTCACGGCAAATTTTTGGAAGAAATTTCAGCAAGGTTTGGGTACTCAGGTGAATCTCAGCACAGCTTTCCATCCGCAGACTGACAGTCAGGCCGAGCGGACTATTCAGACGCTTGAAGATATGTTGCGGGCTTGTGTCTTGGATTTCAAAGGTAATTGGGATGATCACTTGCCACTTATAGAGTTCGCCTACAATAACAGCTTTCATGCCAGCATTCAGATGGCCCCATTTAAGGCATTGTACGGAAGAAGGTGTAGGTCTCCGATTGGGTGGTTCGAAGTGGGTGAAGCAGAACTGATAGGGCCAGATCTTGTGCACCAGGCTATGGAGAAAGTTAAAGTCATTCAGGAAAGGATGAAAACTGCTCAGAGTCGCCAAAAGTCTTATGCGGACGTTTTCCGAAGGGAATTGGAATTTCAAGTTGATGATTGGGTGTTCTTGAGGGTATCCCCTATGAAGGGAATCATGCGCTTCGGGAAGAAAGGTAAGTTGAGTCCTAGGTATGTCGGGCCGTATCGGATTGTTCAAAGGATAGGGCAGGTGGCCTATTGGTTGGAATTGCCTCCCGAAATGTCATTAGTGCACCCGGTGTTCCATGTGTCCATGTTGAAGAAAGTGGCTGGAGATCCATCCACCATCGTGCCAGTCGAAACTATCGAGGTTAATGAAGAGTTGTCGTATGAAGAAGTTCCGGTTGCCATTCCTGATAGGAATGTCCGTAAGTTGAGAAATAAGGAAGTTGGCTCAGTCAAGGTATTATGGCGAAGTCAACGAGTTGAGGAAGCTACATGGGAAGCGGAGAAAGAAATGAAAGAGAAATATCCCCATCTGTTTGATCTAGTCTAGGAGAAATTGTGTGACCTTTTATCTCTAAAACAACTATCATTGGGTCCGAATTGGTTCCTTCCTAAATGCTAGTGAAGTTCCTCTAGTTGTGCAAGAATTAAAGGTGTTGTGATTGTCTTAAGTCATGTGAACATCTCTTTGGTAAATGAAAGTTTTATAAAGACTCTTGTGATAAGTAAACAACTAATGGTAGTGTAGATTGGTAATGAGTTACTTATATGCATGTAGTATGTTGAAGTGGTTAAATTATGTGAAACTCATTGAAATGACTGATTCATAAGCAAAACATAACAAGTGATCCAATGTGTGCAATTGTTAAGGTAGGAAATTGTATGATAGTTGTAGGGATGGTTGTAATTATGTAATGATGCTTGGAATTGTGTTTCGGGGGCCCTCTGACAGGTAGAGATGTCCAAATTACAAAGGAAACTCTGGCAAAAAAAATTTCTAAAAATATGGGAAATAGTGAAAAGTTTGAGAGTCTGCATAGCATGTTTTCAAAACCAACTGATCCTTGAATACTGAAAAGTTTGAAATAGGTCCTTATTCGGGGACGAATGATTTTAAGTGGGGGAGGATGTGAGGCCCCGCTCAAAACCTAGTAACTCGTGGTGTCGACTCCGAATATGTGTTAGGAATGTGTCGGACCCTTGGTATTGATCTAAGCTTTTAAAAATCAAAGAATCAGTTTTCCAAAAAAATGCCATTCTGCGGCCCAGAATGCGTCGCAAATCTAGTATACGGACCGCATTCCTACCGCATAGTGAGTCAGTGGTTTGGTTAAAATTGAGGTCAAGATGCGGTCCATTATGCGACCGCATAACTAATATGCGGAACGCATTTCTACCACAGAGTAAGGAAATGTGTCAGTCAAATTTGACGTAAAAAATGCGATGCATTATGCGACCGCAAACCTTGTATGCGGACCGCATTTCAGCCGCATACCCCAACAGTGGAATCAGGTTTTGGGACACTTTTTGCGGTCCATTATGCGGACCGCATTTCGTGTCTGCGATTGCAGAATGCGACCGCAGACCTGACTCCGCCCCAGATTTTCTAAAAATTTACACCCGACCCCTTTTTATAAAACACCCCCAACCCCTCATTTTTAACGACTTTCTGAACAAAATAAGAGAGAGAAAGATAGGGTCCTTGAGCGAGAAAGTCACCTTCTACAAATTAGATTCTTCAAAACTATCCGGGCCGGGAAATTTCAAAGCTTATCTTCATCCCCGTTCTTGCAGGTAAAATCCCTACCCCATTTTCACTAACTTTCAGATTTAATTAAGAGGGGGAAAGTCCCATGCATTAATTCTTGATAATAAGGGGTTTAAACACTCATGCATGTCTTCTAGCACCTAAAATCTGATGAGAGGAATTGGGTAGAAGTAAAGAATTGTACAAAGGAAAAATTGGTAACCTAGATGTGTTCGGGTAGTGTTTGTAAATTTTGATTCTAAGAAGATTGTGTAATTTGTACACTAGATTGGCGTTGCTAGGCTTTTGGTGAAGTTGGAAGTAGAAATAAAAAGGGAATTCGGCTCCAGGTATGT
>NW_017679408.1:0-696 GCF_001879085.1 Nicotiana attenuata
TGGGTTGTCAAAGTTAGCCCCTATTTGGCAAGTCATCCTTTACGAGTTGTCGAAGCCATCTTGGCAATCCATCCCTAACGGGTTGCGAAGCCATCCCTTTTGTAGGAAAACTTCCGTATCTATAGTTAAGTTTCCCTTCTTTAGAGTCTCTTACATTGTTCTCTGTACTTTGGTATCAATTCAACTAATGTCACAAGGATATATAATGCAATCACCATACTTTTAACCACCACACTCAGTCTGGTGAGACACCCCACACTTAAAGTTTCATGGTACGCACGCTTACATAGCACTGGTGTATCAATCCTAGAGACTCGGGCTCCAATTGCGACAAATAATGCCTTAGAGGATTTTTGGCAAACACTTGGTGTGCACTAGTGTCAAGGAAGTGCTTGTGCGGGTGAGGGATTGCCTCACCCTCCCAAATCGGCTTGGAATTTAAGTGTAAACACTCGTTTGAGCAATAAGAATATCAATACTATGGGGTTCTTAGGGTTGGAACAAGCATGCACAATTTCACATTCAAGACATTCATAGTTTGCATGTTAAAATTCACCTCAAGTAATCCCAAAATAGAAGAAAGATGGACGATAAATCATACCATCCATACTTAAACATCCATAGTTAACCTAAAAAATTAAGTACTGCAACTAACATACTTAAGCTATCACAAAAACAAACATTCAGCAGGCCTAT
>NW_017679408.1:774-17005 GCF_001879085.1 Nicotiana attenuata
CAATAACAATCTGGGCATAATTTATCGTCATACAGCAGTCTACGTCCCGGCCAAACGCGAAATTCCATCAAGCTTGTTCAATTGCAACGAATTGTATTTTCCGCGCAAAGATCGCACTTAGCTATCTCTGAGTGCTCAAATGACTCACTCATTGCACAATTTTAACTTCTTTATCAAGCGCCCAATCCTAGTGCTTTCAGAGTAGGCCACTCGCACATATAGGCGATGCTCTCCGCTACCGAACCAACTGTGTAAGGATGAGGCTCTCTTGTGTGTGATATTTTTTGTTAAGCTATTCTGGTCTCATGCGCAAGGAATATGGCTCCAATAGAGCTCATCAAGCTTGACAAGCCAATCTCTTTCTAGGTCTTGACTAACTATCTTCTCAAAGAATTTGCGTTTACCTTCTCTATTGACCACTTCTCAACTTGCCCTCTAATCTGAGGAGGTAGGCGGTCGTAACCTTTGGTGTTGTGACTCGTATTTTGCTAGCGTGATTATCCAGCAGACTTGTTTACAGAAAATGGTGGCCAACCCATCACTTTTCAACACTCTCGGCGAGGGGTGCCAACCGGCCTATGTATCGACCTTGTAAATGTATATGCTTCTTCACATAGGTTTCACACAGGACACCCTGTCCGCCGCTGATCATAATTGGTAGGAACCAAGAAGCAATGGCCTCCACCCACTTCCAGGCACAGTGTCAACAGCCACCAAAATGTACTTGGACACATTGGAACGAGCGGAGGAACGGACCATGAAGTCAATTCCCATACCATCGGGAAATTTCAACCTCTCATCCATTACATGCATAATGCATTCGCATTTCTTTGTGTTAATCGTTCCAATACCTAGTTATCACACTCTTCCACGAACTCATTGAGAATCTTTAAACAACTAGGCCCAAAATAGAATACCGGGCGGGATGTGGCAACACGTTGCGTGCCGTTTCGTCAGCCTAGACATGGTGGTGACCAGCCAGGTGGGTGAAGAAAGGTGCGGTGTGCGCGAGATATGACGAAGTGGGTCGTAAGCCCCAACAGCCTCGGAAAATTATCATTATATCCAGAAAGTTCCCGCACTATCTGGGGAGCGAGATGCGTGTCTGGCTATCAACTAATCAGCCACAGCGATACTTGCAACCAGGAGCAGAATGACTCATCCGCATACAAGGGATCTCATTAGTCTCGTTCCCGGGAGAACATCCTTCTTAGCATGAGGTTCAAAGTCAGACGACATTTTTCAGTCACCTTCCGTACGACTAGTTCCACAAAATCTGCATACGCCGACATGGCACTCTCGGAGCCCCAACTAGTAAGCAGTCTCAACAATTGCTCATCCAATGGATCGAACTGGGTTTTCGTGCATGACATCTCCCTCAGCAACATGATTCTGAGTTCGTCAAGCATCTGACAACTGTGTTCGGGCGCCACTTATTCTCTGTTCCTTACCCCGACGTCATCAAATCTCCAAGTCAGAGATTCCATCGTAAGGACTAAAATCCCAATACAGGGACTCTAGCCGTTGGCTTAGTAGCGTGTGTAGTGTTTCTTTGCCGTTGAACAAAGACTTCCGATGCCTGACATGATCTCACTGTAGATAGATGACTTGGTCGCAACAAGGTAAAGCCAAAAATTTCATCGAACCGCCACACACACACCACACAACCACCCAACAATCACTAAACACAACCCCCTACAAACCCGACCCAGTAAACCCACACCATACCGGACACACCACATAACATTCACACTCTCACCCAAACCTAAATCACAGCAATTAACAAAAAAAATTATAAGAAAAAAAGACGAAAGTCAAGAAGCATACAATAACATGCCATGGCTAGAAATGAGCGTGCATAATTACCTGTGATCACCGGCCGGTCGTCTCATGAGTTACTAGCTCCAAAGTCAGGTTTTTCCCCATTCTATTTCTAATTGCTTTAATATTGATTTGTATGTGTCGGGGGTTGGTTGGCTCGGCGTTTTCCGGGAAAGGTGTTTGAGAAGGTTTGAGATACTTAGCTCTTTTAGAAGGCTTGAGTTGGAAAAGTCAAACAGGACGTTGACTTATCGTTGTTAGAGGCTCCGAATGTGAGCTCTCGATGGTGCAGATAGGCTTCGGAAGAAGCATTTTGGGACTTAGGAGCGGTGATCAAATAATGTTTTGGAAAGGTCGGAGTAAGATTTAGGCTTGAAGTGGGGAAATGGGAGTTTTGGGCGTTTTTCGGTTGTTGATAGTGAGATTTGATATAGGGGTAGGAATGGAAATTTTGGAAGTCGCAGTAGCTGTCGTTATGTAGCTTTAGGATGCTGCGTGCCAAAATTTTCTAGGTCTCCTTTGGACGTAGGTTTGGTTGGGTTTCTGATCTAAAGCGAAATTCGGGAAGAATTTACAAACCTTAAGCTTGAATCAGTTGAGTTTTGGTGGTTTTTGATGTTGATTTTAGATTGTTTTGAATGATTGGTACAAGTTTGAAATAGGGTTTAGCGGGATATGTTTGGTGCTTCTGGTTGAGGTTTACTCAGGGGCCTTGGGTGGAATTTCGGGAATGGTTTGACTGGGTGAGTTTGAAGAATTAAATGCGGCCAGCTGTATTCTTTGCTGCTTCTTGCTATTCACGGCACCTTGCGGTAGGGAACGCGCAGGTGCGCGCCGCAATATGCCGACGAAGGACCGCAGAGCGGCTAGAGGTACGTTGGGTCAGGGAACCGCACCCAAAGCGGCTTAGGAAGGACCGCATCTGCCAATATCGCAAGATGCGAGCTGTCGCTAACGGCAGTATGCGGGGAAAACGGGGAACTTAAGTGACTTCCGCAGAAAGCAGGATCAAGAAACCGCAAAATGCGGATACACTAAGATGCGGTGGATGACCCAGAATGCAGAAATGCTTTGGTCAGATTATATTAATTCCTCCTTTCGCAATTTTCAAGAGGGTTTCTGACTTTTAACACCAACAAAAATTTGGGCCTTTGGGCGATTTTTAGAAGAGGAAATCAATCTGTCTTCGTTGAGGTAAAAAGGAATTTTGGGGACTTCCTAAAACTCGTTATTTGTGTGAATAAGGAACAAATATCAGTGTTAAATTCATCTAAAAATCAGTAGAAAAACTGGGGAGATTCTAGGGCTGCTTGAGATTATGGAGACCTTCATATGGCGATCGATTTGAGGAGTCAAACGCAACTCCGATTTTCGAGTTTTTCATATGTAACAAATCTCGTGAGCATGATGGAAGAACAATTCTTGGTATACAAGTTTTGTCTCGTTCCGAGATGCGGGCCCACGGGGGACGGGTTATTTGACTGCGATTTCGAGGTTTTGTTGCTTTAAAATCATGTTTTTCAATTTGAATTCTTCGTTTAGCATAATTTGATGATAAAAATCTGAACTTGGTAGATTTGGAGCACTCGGAAGTTGGTTCGAGGGGCAAGCGTGTTGCAGAGTAGCTTTTCGGGCTAGTTCGAGGTGAGTAATGATTTTAAATGCTGTCTTGAGGGTATGAAACTACGGATTACACAACGTTCAGCTGTGTTGAGGTGACGCACACGCTAGATGACGAGCGTAGGGACGTGCACCGTTGGGGACTGTGACTTAGTCCATCCCGAATAACTATTTTTCTCTATATTTGGTAGCTAATTGTTTGATATTATTACACTTTGGGCTAAATGCCATGTTTGGGCTTCGTGCCAACTGTTTGAACCCTTAGGGGATTTTTAAACGATATTTTTCCTCACTGTTTGATTTCATATTGATGCTCAGTCATGCTATATTTTTACTATTTTCAAAACTCAGCTATGTTATTCTTTTTTAAACACATTAAATAATATTTTTAAAGATATTTTGAAATGAGCTTCATGTTTTACTGATGCCCGAGGGGCTTATGAGATTCTGACTGAGTAAGGCCGAGGGCCTATATTGTGAGGATACTTTTGGGTCGGGTTGCACGCCCCAGTAGTGATATACTGATTATGATAATGAGAACGAGGGCCTAAGATTGTACGCCACGAGGTGGCTTGAGATTTATATGAGGCCGAGAGCATGTTTATGATGCCATGAGATGGCTTGATATTGCGCTTGGGCTGTAAGGGGCCCCTCTTGGAGTTTGTATCCCAGTGAGCGCGGGTACCCATTGTGATATGAGATATAGAACGAGGGGCTGGTATTGTTTTGTGATATTGCCCGAGGGGCTGATTTTGTTGTTATTGTGCCCGAGGGGCCATTTATTATGTGTTTACCTTTTCTTGTTGCATTTTCATATAGATAAATATTGTTTGACTGTTAAAAGGTGTTATAAGATTTTCACTACTTATTTATATTCACTGGTTTTATTAGGCCTCTTATAGCTTAATGTTGTTCCTTACGTGGTTTTATACTACTCAGTCTTTATTTATTTTTATTACTCATTGAGTTGGAGTACTCACCTTACTCCCTGCACCCATGTGTGCAGATACGGGCGCTACAGGTCCTGCTCTTGAGGGTTGATAGTTCCAGCAGGTCTTCGGAGATTTACTAGGTAGCTGCTTGGCGATTCGCAGCCCAGTGCATTCTCCCTCTATCTTAGCTCTTTTTGATTCAATTATTTAGTATTGGATTAGACTTCAGACTGTTAGTATTGTTCTAGATGCTCATGACTGGCGACACCCCGATGTCGGGCGGTTTTTTTAATTCCGCAACTTATACTGTTATTTTGGGATTTTATTTCTATTAAAGACTTGGTATTTTATTATTTTAACTGCTTAAAGTGAATTGGAAGTGTGTCGGCTAGCCTTGTCTTCACGAGAGGCACCATCACGACCGGGTTTGGGTTTAGGGTCGTGACAAGTTGGTATCAGAGCCTAGGTTACATAGGTCTCACGAGTAATGAGCAGGTTTAGTAGAGTCTCGCGGATCGGTACGAAGACGTCTGTATTTATCCTTGAGAGGCTGCAGAACCTTTAGGAAAATTCCATATCCTTGAAATTCTTATCGTGCGAATTCGTTGATCCGAGTACTAAACTTCTGTTATTCTATTCTCTCACAGATGGTGAGGACACGTTCTATCGGTCAGGATGGACAGCCACCAGTACCACCAGCGGAGGCCACTAGTGGCAGAGGACGTGTCCAAGGCCGTGGTGGGGCAGAGGTACAGCCCCCACAGCAGCTGGGACAGCACCTGCAGACCCAGCAGCCGCCCAGTTCAGGGTCAGGTCCTAGTGGTGGATGCTCCATCAGCAACAGCTCAGGCACCAGTGTGCCCATCGTGATTCCGGGTCTTCAGGAGACCTTGGCCCAGATATTGACAGTATGTACTAGCCTTGCTCAGGAGGTCGCGGTTGCTAATGCTGCAGCTACTTCTCAGGCGGGGGGAGGCTCTCAGACTCCCGCTGCCCGCACACCCGAACCAGTGATTCAGGGAGTACAGATACTGGAGGCACCACTAGCCCAGCCGGTGGCAGCTGCTCAGGGTTATGTAGCTCATGTTATGCCGGAAGATGAGCAGCGTAGATTGGAGAGGTTTGGCAGACTCCAGCCTCCTACTTTCAGTGGAGCAGAGGGCGAGGATGCCTAGGGTTTCTTAGACAGATGTCAGAGGGTTCTTCGCACTGCGTGTATTCTGGAGACCAGCGGGGTTGCATTCATGACCTTTCAGTTTACCGGAGCTGCCTTCACTTGGTGGGAGGCATATGCGAGGCGTAGGCCTATTGGTTCGGCACCTCTGACTTGGCAGCAGTTCTCCGCTCTATTTTTAGAGAAGTATGTCCCACAGTCCCGCAGGGAGGAGCTGCGTAGGCAGTTCGAGCAGCTTCGACAAGGGGATATGACAGCTACCGAGTATGAGATGAGGTTGTCGAGTTGGCTCGACATGCTATTTGGTTGGTTGCTACTGAGAGAGAGAGGATCCGGAGGTTTGTTGATGGCCTCACCTACCAGCTTCGTGTTCTCATGACCAAGGAGAGGGTGTCAGGTGCTACATTCGAGGAGGTTGTAGATATTGCTCGAGAGATTGAGTCAGTTCGTCACCAGGAGCGGAGGAGAGGGAGGCTAAGAGGCCTCGAGGACATGGTAGTTTTGGGGGTGCTCCTTCTAGGAGCTTGTTTTAGCACGGCAGAGGCCGACAGTTCTGACATGCTTAGTCAGCTCGCCCCGATCATCATGGGGCGACATAAGGCCATAGTTCTCACGGTTCTCAGCAGGGCCATTCTTCACTTAGTGCACTTCCAGCCCAGGGTTCGTCCCGTGCTCTATCAGTTCAGGAATCTTCTACGCCAAGGGCGTCTGCTAGTCATACCGGTGATAGGGGTCCCATCAGTCCCCGTCTCCAGCACCTGGGAGTGGTTATGAGTGTGGAGAGATGGGCCACTTATGGAGGCAGCGCCCTTGTCGTTCTCAGCAGAGGGGTCAGTCATCAGCCTCAGCCCCAGCCACTTTACCACCTACCCACCCAGCTAGGGGTGGGGACAGTCATCTAGGGGTCGCCCCAGAGGGGGAGGTCGATCCGGAGGTGGCCAGGCTCGCTTCTATGCACTTCTAGCTAGGCCCGATGCGATTGTTTCAGATGTGGTGATTACAGGTATTATCTCAGTCTGCCGCAGGAATGCTTTTGTATTATTTGACCCTGGCTCTACTTTCTCTTATGTGTCATCTTATTTTGCCCATTATTGGATATGCCTCGCGAATACCTTGTTTCTTCTGTTCATGTTTCTATGCCGGTGGGTGATACTGTTGTGGTAGACCGTGTGTACTGGTCGTGTGTTGTGACTTTGGGGGTCTGGAGACCCGAGTGGATATGTTATTGTTATGTATGGTGGACTTCGATGTTATTTTAGGCATGAACTGGTTATCTCCGTGTCGGGCTATTCTGAACTGTCATGCCAAGATAGTGACTTTGGCTATGCCTGGTGTGCCACAGATTGAGTGGCGAGGTTCGACCGATTATGTTCCTAGCAGAGTGATTTCTTTCTTAAAGGGCCAGCATATGGTTGGGAAAGGTTGTCTTTAATATCTAGCCTTTGTGAGGGATGTTGGTGCAGAGACTCCCAGTATCGATTCTGTTCCAGTTGTGAGGGATTTTCCTGGCGTATTTCCTGCAGACCTGCCGGGTATGCCACCGGACAGGGATATAGATTTTGGTATTGACCTGGTGCCGGGCACTCAGCCCATTTCTGTTCCACCATATCGTATGGCACCAGCGGAGCTGAAGGAGTTAAAGGAGCAGCTTCAACAACTCTTGGATAAGAGGTTCATTCGTCCTGGCGTGTCACCGTGGGGTGCGCCGGTTCTCTTTGTGAAGAAGAAGGATGGCACGATGAGAATGTGCATTGATTACAGGCAGCTGAACAAAGAGACAATCAAGAATAAGTATCCTTTGCCTCGTATCGATGATTTGTTCGACCAGCTTCAGGGAGCGAGAGTATTCTCTAAGATTGATCTCCGCTCAGGTTATCACCAGTTGAAGATCAGGGACTCAGACATTCTTAAGACAGCTTTCAGGACCAGATATGGTCATTATGGGTTCTTGGTGATGTCTTTCGGGCTAACCAATGCCCCAGCAGCATTCATGCATTTGATGAATAGTGTGTTTCGGCCGTATCTCGCCTTGTTTGTCATAGTCTTCATTGATGATATTCTGGTGTATTCGCGTAGTCAGGAGGAGCACGCGGAGCATTTGAGAATGGTATTGCAAAGATTGAGAGAGGAGAAGCTTTATGCAAAGTTCTCCAAATATGAGTTCTGGCTCAATTCAGTGGCCTTCTTGGGAAATGTGGTGTCCAGCGAGGGTATTCAGGTTGACCCAAAGAAGATAGAGGCGGTTCAGAGTTGGCCCAGACCGTCCTCAGCTACAGAGATTCGCAATTTTCTCAGCTTGGCAAGTTATTACCGCCGGTTTGTTCAGGGATTCTCGTCCATTGCATCGCCCTTGACCAAGTTGACTCAGAAGGGTGTCTCATTTTAGTGGCCTGATGAGTGTGAGGAGAGCTTTCAGAAGCTCAAGACTGCCTTGACCACAGTTCCAGTGTTAGTATTGCCATCAGCTTCAGGTTCTTATACCATGTATTGTGATGCTTCGAGAGTTGGTATTGGGTGTGTTCTGATGCAGAAGGGTAGAGTTATTGCTTATGCTTCTCGTCAATTGAAGCCTCATGAGAAGAACTACCTTGTTCATGATTTGGAGTTGGCTGCCATTGTTCACGCGTTGAAAATTTGGAGGCATTATTTGTATGGTGTGTCTTGTGAGGTGTATTCCAATCATCGCAGCCTCCAGCACTTGTTCAAGCAGAAGGATCTCAATTTGAGGCAGTGGAGGTGGTTGGAGTTGCTTAAGGATTATGACATTACTATTTTGTATCACCCAGGGAAGGCTAATGTAGTGGTCGACGCTTTGAGCTGAAAGGCGGTGAGTATGGGGAGTTTGGCGTATATTCCAGTTGGGGAGAGACCTCTTGCAGTTGACGTTCAGGCTTTGGCCAATCGGTTCGTGAGGTTGGATATTTCGGAGCCCAGTAAGGTATTGGCTTGTGGGCTTCTCGGTCTTCCTTATATGAGCGCATCAGAGAGCGACAGTATAATGATCCACATTTGATTGTCCTTAAGGACAGAGTTCAGCATGATGATGCCAAGGATGTGACTATCGGAGATGATGGGGTGTTGAGGATGCAGGGCCGGATATGTGTGCCCAATGTGGATGGGCTTCGGGAGTTGATTCTGGAGGAGGCCCATAGCTCGCGGTATTCCATTCATTCAGGAGCCGCGAAGATGTATCAGGATTTGAGACAACATTATTGGTGGAGAAGAATGAAGAAAGATATTGTCGGATTTGTAGCCCGGTGTCTCAATTGTCAGCAGGTGAAATATGAGCATCAAAGACCAGGTGGCTTGCTTCAGCGGATGGATATCCCAGAGTGGAAGTGAGAGCGGATTACTATGGACTTTGTTGTTGGACTCCCACGGACTTTGAAGAAGTTCGATGCTATTTGGGTGATTGTAGATCGGCTGACCAAGTCCGCGCACTTCATTCCTATTTGTACTACTTATTCCTCTAAGCGGTTAGCAGAGATATATATCTGGGAGATTGTTCGGTTGCATGGTTTCCCAGTTTCCATCATTGTTTACTTCTTAGTTTTGGAGGTCTGTGCAGTGAGAGTTGGGTACTCAGGTTGAGCTGAGCACGGTTTTTCACCCTTAGACGGACGGGCAGTCCGAGCGCACAATTCAGATATTGGAGGATATGTTACGTGCTTGTGTTATTGATTTCGGAGGGTCATGAGTTCAGTTCCTACCGCTTGGCGGAGTTTGCTTATAATAGCAGCTACCACACGAGTATTCAGATGGCTCCATACGACGCTTTGTATGGGAGATGGTGTAGATCTCCAGTTGGTTGGTTTGAGCCAGGCGAGGCAAGGCTATTGGGTACAGATTTGGTGCAGGATGCTTTAGACAAGGTGAAGGTGATTCAGGAGAGGCTTCGTACAGCGTACTCGAGACAAAAGAGCTATGCTGATAGGAAGGTTCGTGATGTGTCCTATATGGTTGGTGAGAAAGTTCTGTTGAAGGTTTCACCCATGAAGGGTGTTATGAGGTTTGGGAAGAAGGGTAAGTTGAGTCCACGGTTCATTGGGCCTTTTGAGGTACTTCGGAGGACTGGGGAGGTGGCTTATGAGCTTGCTTTGCCACCCATCCTGTCAGGTGTGCACCCGGTATTCCATGTTTCTATGCTCCGGAATTATGTTGGGGACCCGTCTCATGTTCTGGATTTCAGCACGGTTCAGTTGGAGGGTGATCTGACTTATGATGTGGAGCCAACAGCTATTTTGGAGCGTCAGGTACGGAAGTTGAGATCAAAAGATATAGCTTCAGTGAAAGTGCAGTGGAGAGGTCAGCCCGTGGAGGAGGCTACCTGGGAGACCGATCAGGAGATGCGTAGCAGATATCCTCACCTATTTGAAGGTTCAGGTACGTTTCTTCACTCGTTCGAGGATGAACGTTTGTTTAAGAGGGGGGGATGTGACGACCCCGCCGGTCATCTCATGATTTACCGCTTAGTTTTCCCCATTTCTGTTTCTAATTGCTTTAATTATCGGTTTTGTATGTGATCGGGTTGGTTGGCTCGGGTTCCGAAAGGATTTGAGAAGCTTTGAGACACTTAGTCTCTTTTAAGAAGGCTTGAGTTGGAAAAGTCAACCGGAAGTTGGCTTATGTGTTAGAGGGTTCAGATATGAGTTCCGATGGTTCGGATAGCTTCAGGAGATGATTTGGGACTTAGGAGCGTGATCAAAATGTGTTTTGGAGGTCCGGAGTAGATTTAGGCTTGAAGTGGCGAAATGGAGTTTTTGGCGTTTTCCGGTTGATAGGTGAGATTTTGATATAGGGGTCGGAATGGAATTCCGGAAGTTGCATTAGCTTCGTTATGTCATTTGGGATGTGCGTGCAAAATTTCAGGTCCTTTGCACGTGGTTTGGTTGGGTTTCTTATCAAAAGCGGAATTCGGAAGAATTTAGAACCTTAGGCTTGAATTCTGTGAGTTTTGGTGGCTTTGATGTTGTTTTAGGTGTTTTGAAGATTGGTACAAGTTTGAATAAGGTTACGAGATATGTTGGTGCTTTTGGTTGAGGTTCCGGGGGCCTCGGGGTGATTTCGGATGGTTGACGGGGAGTTTGAAGAATTAGTGCAGCTGCTGTATTTTTGCTGCTTCTGGTATTTCCGCACCTGCCGATAGGGGACCGCAGGTGCAGCGCCGCATATGCGAAGAAGGGCCGCAGAAGCGGCCAGAGGTACGTTGGTCAGGAAACCGCACAAGCGGCTAGGAGGACCGCATTTGCGATGTCGCAGATGCGGGTGTGTAACCGCATATGCGGGCAACGGGGAACTTAAGTGACTTCCGCAGAAGCGGATCAAGAACCGCAAATGGGGTACCGCAGATGCGGTAGGATAACCACATATGCGGAAATGTCTGGTCAGATTATATTAATTCCTCCTTCGCGATTTTTAGAGGGTTTCTCACTTTTAACACAAAACTTTGGAGCTTTGGGTGATTTTGAAGAGAGGAAATCATTGTTCTTCGTTAAGGTAAGGATTTTGGACCCTAAAACTCGATTATTTATGATTAAGGAACAAAATATCAGTGTTAAATTCATAAAAATCAGTAGAAAAAGGTGGAGTTAGGGCTTGAGATTATGAGACCTTCAAGGGATGATTTGAGGGGTCAAATGAACTCCGATTTTCGAGTTCTTTATATGTACGGACTCGTGAGATGATGAAGAACATTTTGGTATAAAGTTTGTCCAGTTCCGGGATGCGGGCCCGGGGGACAGATTTTGACTGATTTCAAGTTTTGTGCTTAAAATCGATATTTTTCAATTTGAATTCATTCGTTTAGCATAATTTGATTAAAAAAAATCTGAACTTGGTAGATTTGGAGCACTCGGAAGTTGATTCGAGGGGCAAGCGTGTTGCAGAGTAACTTTTCGGGCTAGTTCGAGGTGAGTAATGATTTTAAATGCTGTCCTGAGGGTATGAAACCCCGGATTACACAACGTTCGGCTGTGTTGAGGTGACGCACACGCTAGATGACGAGCGTAGGGTCGTGCACCGTTGGGGACTGTGACTTAGTCCATCCCGAATGACTATTTTTCTGTATATTTGGTAGCTAATTGTTTGATATTATTACACTTTGGGCTAAATGCCATGTTTGGGCTTTGTGCCAACTGTTTGAACCCTTAGGGGATTTTTAAATGATATTTTTCCTCACTGTTTGATTTCATATTGATGCTCAGTCATGCTATATTCACTATTTTCAAAACTCAGCTATGTTATTCTGAGCTTCATGTTCTCAGCTATTTCACAATATTTTTCCTCACTGTTTGATTTCATATTGAGCTGAGCTTCATGTTTTACTGATGCCCGAGGGGCTTATGAGATTCTGATTGAGTAAGGCCGAGGGCCTGTATTGTGAGGATACTTTTGGGTCGGGCTGCACGCTGTAGCGGTGATATACTGATTATGATAATGAGGCCGAGGGCCTGAGATAGTACGCCACGAGGTGGCTTGAGATTGATATGAGGCCGAGAGCCTGTTTATGATGCCACGAGATGGCTTGATATTACGCTTGGGTCGTAAGGGGCCCCTCCCGGAGTCTGTACACCCCTAGTGAGCGCGGGTACCCATTGTGATATGAGATATTGCCCGAGGGGCTGGTATTGTTCTGTGATATTGCCAGAGGGGCTGATTTTGTTGTTACTGTGCCCGAGAGGCCATTTATTATGTGTTTACCTTTTCTTGTTGCATTTTCATATATATAAATATTGTTTGGCTGTTAAAAGGTGTTATGAGATTTTCTCTCCTTATTTATATTCACTAATTTTGTTAGGCCTCTTGTAGCTTAATGTTGTGCCTTACGTGGTTTTATACTACTCAGTCTTTATTTATTTTTATTATTCACTGAGTTGGAGTAATCAATTTACTCCCTGCACCCCTGTGTGCAGATTCGGGCGCTACAGGTCCTGCTCCTGAGGGTTGATAATTCCAGCAGGTCTTCGGAGATTTACTAGGTAGCTACTTGGCGATTCGCAGCCTAGTGCATTCTCCCTCTATCTTAGCTCGTTTTGATTCAGTTATGTAGTATTGGATTAGACTTCAGACTGTTAGTATTGTTTTAGATGTTCATGATTGGTGACACCCCGATGTCGGGCTGTGTTGGTTTTTTTAATTCCGCAACTTATACTGTTATTTTGGGATTTTATTTCTATTAAAGACTTGGTATTTTATTATTTTAACTGCTTAAAGTGAATTGGAAGTGTGTCGGCTGGCCTTGTCTTCACGAGAGGCGCCATCACAACCGGGTTTGGGTTTAGGGTCGTGACAAATACGTCGCTCCTCCTTTGGCCCAATACGGCCCCAATTGCACTATCACTGGCGTCACACATCAGCTCGAATTGCTCGTTCCAGTCAGGAGCCACTATGATTGGTGCACTCGCTAATTTCTTTTTCAGCTCCTCAAATGACTTTAAACAAGCATCTTCAAACTTGAACGGCACATCCTTCTCTAACAACCTGCACAATGGAAAGGAAATTTTTGAGAAATCCTTTATGAATCGGTGATAAAAACCTACATGTCCTAGAAAATTTCGAACTCCTTTCGCTGAAATTGGTGGTGGCAACTTCTCAATTGCTACCACCTTAGCTTTGTCAACTTCCAGTCCATCTCTCGACAACTTGTGCAACATCACTATGCCTTCACGTACCATAAAATTGCACCTTTCCCATTCAGTACAAGATTAGTCCCCTCGCACCTAGAAAGCACTTTAGCAAGATTGGTCAAGCATTCATGAAAAGAGGGACCAAACACAGAAAAATCATCCATAAAGACCTCTACAAACCGTTCCACCATATCGGTGAAATACACCTTTGAAAAGATGCAGGTGCATTACATAACTCGAATGGCACTCTCTTAAATGTATAAGTGCCATAAAGGCATGTAAAAATGGTCTTTTCTTGGTCTTCTGGGGCAATAACAATCTGATTATACCCTAAATAGCCATTGAGGAAACAAATATTATACATGTCCAGCTAACCTATCAAGCATTTGATCAATTAAGGGGAGGGGGAAGTGATCTTTTCGTGTAGCATTATTCAACTTCCTGTAGTTTATGCATATTCGCCAGCCAGTCACAATCTTAGTTGGGATTAATTCATTTTATTCATTCACTACAGCAGTCATCCCCCTTTTTTTAGGTACACATTGGACATGGCTTACCCATATACTACCGGAGATAGAAAATACTACACATGCGTCGAGCCACTTAATTACTTCTTGTATTACCACTTCTTTCATGAATGGATTTAGGCAGTGTTGATGTTCCACGCTAGGCTTTTTTCCATTCTCCATAAGTATTTTGTGCATGCAAAATGCAGAGCTAATACCCTTGATGTCAGATATTGTCCAACCAATGGCACACTTGTGCTCTCTAAGCACTCTCAATAGCTTTTCTTCCTGTAAGTTAGACAAATAAGTAAAACAATCATAGGAAAGTGTTAGAACTTCCTAAATGTGCATAATGAAGATGAGAGGGTAAGGGTTTAAGTTCCAGTGTTGGGGCCTCCTCAATAGAGGGTTTAGGGGCAGGCTGATTGGCCTATCCAGAGACTCAAACTGGGATCTTTCTCTTATGTATTCGCAAGATGCAACCAAAATTTGTATCATCTTTCGCGCCCCCTTTTTCTCGCGAAAACGGGTTTTGAAATTTGACAACTCCTTTGATATGGTAGGGAAAAGGAATTGGTTAGAGTCGCCACCAAACGGATTAAGGTGCGTTAGGGCACCTGGAGCAGATAACTCATATTACCAACTTACATCACCAGAGATCGGGTAAGGGCTCGAAATTACCTTGAGGGGAAGGTGTTAGGCACCCCTCGAGGTCCACAACGGTGGGTCCCAGCCAAGCATAACTTATGAATTAGTCTAATAAGGAAGCCAGAGGATTATTTAATAGGGATGGGGGTCCTCAAATTTTTAGCCTAAAAGATCACCCCGTGCAACATAAATAATACTTCATAACTCCCTCAAGTCGGGGTGTTACTCATATTATTCAGCGGGCACAGACTATCATCTCCTGCTACCCGATTACTATCTTTAAGTTGTTACTTAAAGCGCTCTAGTTGATTCTAGTGCGTTTCCTATGCGTGCACTACCCGTCCCTTACCTATGGTCCTAGAGGCATTAGGACTTCTATTTGGGGTGGTTCTAGACTAAGCCTGGGTTGCTCAAAATTGTAAAATACTAGGCGACAAGCAAAACAATTAGGACTTTTCACATAAAAAAATATGGGCTCATATTGACCTCCACACATAAACAGCAAATGCACACAGCGGATTAGCAGGTTTTATTGATCGCAGAATCCTATAGACAGGATATCTATGTGAGAAGACAAGCGAGCAGTGATATACAGAATCAGTTTCATTAATGCGAGTGCTAAGGCCTATTATTTTGCTTACTGATTTTATTAAATCTCGTCTGAGTACTTCAGACAGTAATGCATCACGCTTAGAGAATCCATAATTATTATTAAGTCCTATAGGCATATTGTCTAAGTGATTGGAAGTGGCGATTGTGTTCATAACCCATTAGCAGAATCCTATAGGCATGATATCTTATGTCGAACTCGTTTTAAGCCTATAGGCATGATTTCTAGATGCACACTGATTTTAGATTCATAGACATGTTTCACAACCTTGTATTTTCCTTTAATCTTATAGGCATTCTTTCTAATTACTGAACCGACTTAAACCCTATAGGCATAGTCTCTAGGTTTGAAACTGATTTTAATCCTATAGGCATGATATCTATTACTGAATTGATCTAAAATCCTATAGGCATGATATCTATCAAGCAGCACAAGGGCAGAAATCGTACACATTACCAACAAACAATTGAATCAAACATTGGGGTCCTATAGGCATGATTGCTAACACATATTGATGCATCTTATAGGCAGGATTTCTAAAACACATTGTAGAACTTAATAGTTTTGACAAATGAGCAGAATTAATAGTTTTGACTAATGAGCAGAATTAATAGCATAGATGAATCCCTATAGGCAGGATTTCTACCTAGTTTAACAAAAGGAAATAAGAAATCCCCCCCGATTTTACTAAATACCCCAAAATATGTCTATTACAAAATTATTACAGACCAGATAATGAATGAATTACATAACAGTAATAAAAATACACCATAGGGAGCCTTCATTAGGCCCACATAAACCTGGGAACCATGCCTTCAAACTGATCAACTTCGAAGCTTATTTCACAGATACAACATAGCCAAATACGAGTGATTCACCCATAGCACATATAGAATCAGGTTTCTAGTGTGTCAAAGTTCCCAAGGGTCTCAGGGACCCAGGGCAATGCTCACGCCAGAACCACATACTCGAGAATGATTCAAAAGAGATTAGGAACCAGCTCCCAGTGTGTTAGAGTTCACGAAAGTCTCACATAGACCCTGAGCAGTGCTCACACTGGGGTGGTTGAGGATAGAACCTAAAGGACTAAGATTGGGAGTTTTAAAAAGAGTAACAGCATATAAAAAGAGGTAGGGACAGATTTAAAACAGTTTGGATTTCTCAGAAGGAGACTACCATAGCAGAATTTTTAAAACACAAAACATGTAGGCATAATGGCATTAAAAAAACAACAAGGGTGCAAAGTACACAGTTTCAAACAGGTTAAGTCAGAAAAGACCTGATTACACTAAGTG
>NW_017679409.1:0-398 GCF_001879085.1 Nicotiana attenuata
GCCGCCACCCTGGAGAACAAGGAATACGAGTTCCTGTTTTGGCAATCAGGCGCCCGCCTGGAGAACAAGGGAATACTGTTCAAGTTTTGGCAATCAGGCGCCCACCTGGAGAACAAGGAAATACAGTTCAAGTTTTGGCAATCAGGCGCCCAACTGGAGAACAAGGGAATACAATTCAAGTTTCGGCAATCAGGCGCCTACCTGGAAAACAAAGGAATGCATTTCAAGTTTTGGTAATCAGGCGCCCACCTAGAAAACAAGGGAATATGGTTCAAGTCTTGGCAATCAGGAGCCCACCTGGAGAACAAGGGAATACAGTTCAAGTATTGGCAATCACGCACCAACCTAGAGAACAAGGGATTACAGTTCAAGTTTTTGCAATCAGGCGCCCACCAGGA
>NW_017679409.1:5199-5608 GCF_001879085.1 Nicotiana attenuata
GCCCACCTGGAGAACAAGGGAATACAGTTCAAGTTTTGGCAATCAGGCACCCAATTGGAGAACGAGGGAATACAGTTCAAGTTTCGGCAGTCAGGCGCCCACCTGGAAAAGAAAAGGAATGCATTTCAGGTTTTGGTAATCAGGCGCCCACCTGGAAAACAAGGGAATATGGTTCAAGTTTTGGCAATCAGGCGCCTACCGGGAGAACAAAGGAATACAGTTCAAGTTTTTGCAATCAGGCGCCCACCTGGAGAACAAGAGAGTACAGTTCAAGTTTTGGCAGTCAGCCGCCCACCTCGAGAACAAAGGAATAGAGTTCATGTTTTGGCAACAAGGCGCCCGCCTGGAGAACAAGGGAATACTGTTCAAGTTTTGGCAATCAGGTGCCCACCTGGAGAACAAGGAAATA
>NW_017679409.1:6349-7043 GCF_001879085.1 Nicotiana attenuata
CAAGTTTTGGCAATCAGGCGCCCACCTGGAAAGCAAGGGAATATAGTTCAAGTTTTGGAAATCAGGCGCCCACGTGGATAACAAGGGAATACAGTTCAAATTTTTGAAATCAGGCGCCCACCTAGAGAACAAGGAATACAGTTCAAGTTTCGCCAATCAGGCGCTCACTTGGAGAACAAGGGAATACTATTCAAGTTTTGGCAATCAGGTGCCCACCTGGAGAACAAGGGAATACAGTTCAAGTTTCGCCAATCAGGCGTTCACTTGGAGAACAAGGGAATACAGTTCAAGTTTTGGCAATCAGGCGCCTACCTGGAAAACAAGGGAATACAGTCCATGTTTTGGAAATCAGGGGCCCGCCTGGAGAACAAGGGAGTACTGTTCAAGTTTTGGCAATCAGGTGCCCACATGGAGAACAAGGGAGTACTGTTCAAGTTTTGGCAATCAGGCGCCCAATTGGAGAACGAGGGAATACAGTTCAAGTTTCGGCAATCAGGCGCCCACGTGGATAAGAAGGGAATACAGTTCAAATTTTGGCAATCAGGCGCCCACCTGTAGAACGAGGGAATACAGTTCATGTTTTGGCAATCAGGCGCCCACCTGGAGAACAAGGGAATACAGTTCAAGTTTCGCCAATCAGGCGCTCACTTGGAGAACAAGGGAATAGACTTCATGTTTTGGCAATCAGGCGCCT
>NW_017679409.1:11429-12370 GCF_001879085.1 Nicotiana attenuata
CTGGAGAACAAGGGAATACAGTTCAAGTTTCAGCAATCAGGCGCCCACCTGGAGAACAAGGGAATACAGTTCAAATTTTGGCAATCAGCCCACCTGGAGAACAAGGGAATACAGTTCAAGTTCCGACAATCAGGCGCCCACCTGGAAAGCAAGGGAATACAGTTCAAGTATTGGCAATCACGCACCAACCTAGAGAACAAGGGATTACAGTTCAAGTTTTTGCAAGAAGGCGCCCACCTGGAGAACAAGTGAATACAGTTCAAGTTTTGGCAATCAGGCGCCCACCTAGAGAACGAGGAAATACAGTTCAAGTTTTGGCAATCAGGCGCCCACCTAGAGAACAAGGTAATATAGTTAAGTTTTTGCAATAAGGCGCTAACCTGGAGAACAAGGGAATACAGTTCAAGATTTGGCAAGCAGGCGCCCACCTGGAGAACAAGGGAATATAGTTCTAGTCTTTGGCAATCAGGCACCCACTTGGAGAACAAGGGAATAAAGTTCAAGTTTCGGCAATCAGGCGCCCACCTGTACAACAAGAGAATACAGTTCAAGTTTCGGCAATCAAGCGCCCACCTGGAGAACAAGGGAATACATTTCAAGTTTTGGCAATCAGGCGCCCACCTGGAAAGCAAGGGAATATAGTTCAAGTTTTGGAAATCAGGCGCCCACGTGGATAACAAGGGAATACAGTTCAAATTTTGGCAATCAGGCGTCCCACCTGGAGAACGAGGGAATACAGTTCATGTTTTGGCAATCAGGCGCCCACCTGGAGTACAAGGGAACACAGTTCAAGTTTCGCCAATCAGGCGCTCACTTGGAAAACAAGGGAATACACTTCAAGTTTTGGCAATCAGGCGCCTACCTGGAAAACAAGGGAATACAGTCCAAGTTTTGGAAATCAAGCGCCCACTTGGAGAACAAGGGAATACTGTTCAAGTTTT
>NW_017679409.1:16437-16998 GCF_001879085.1 Nicotiana attenuata
AAGGGAATACAGTTCAAGTTTTGGCAATCAGGCGCCCACCTGGAGAACAAGAGAGTACAGTTCAAGTTTTGGCAGTCAGCCGCCCACCTGGAAAACAAAGGAATAGAGTTCATGTTTTGGCAATCAGGCGCCCGCTTCGAGAACAAAGGAATACTGTTCAAGTTTTGGCAATCATGTGCCCACTTGGAGAACAAGTAAATACAGTTCAAGTTTTGGTAATCAGAAGCCCAACTGGAGAACAAGGGAATACAGTTCAAGTTTCGGCAATCAGGCGCCTACCTGGAAAACAAAGGAATGCATTTCAAGTTATGGTAATCAGGCGCCCACATTGAAAATGAGGGAATATGGTTCAAGTTTTGGCAATCAGGCGCCCACCTGGAGCACACGGGAATACAGTTAAAGTTTTGGCAATCAGGCGCCCACCTGGAGAACAAGGCAATGCAGTTCAAGTTTTGGCAATCAGGCGCCTACTTGGAGAACAAGGGAATATAGTTAAAGTTTTGGCACTAAGACGCCCACCTGGAGAACAAAGGAATACAGTTCATGTCTTCGCAATCAGGA
>NW_017679410.1:0-16990 GCF_001879085.1 Nicotiana attenuata
GCCAAGGACTGGATGTCCAGAGCTAGGGGCCTCTCCTCTGCTGGAATGAATGCCAAGCTACCCATACTCTCCGCCTTTCTGCTCAAGGCATCCGCGACCACATTCGCCTTGCCCGGATGATAAAGAATGGTAATGTCATAATCCTTCAGCATCTTAAGCCACCTGCGCTATCTCAAATTGAGATCCCTCTGCTTGAATAAATGATGTAAGTTGCGGTGATCGGTGTACACCTCACAAGGCACCACATACAAATAGTGCCTTCATATCTTAAGAGCATGAACAATCGCTGCCAACTCCAGATCGTGCACGGGGTAATTTTTCTCGTGAATCTTCAGCTGACGTGAGGCATATGCAATAACTCGCCCCTCCTGCATCAACACACATCCCAAACCAACGCGTGAAGTGTCGCAATACACAGTATACATCCCTGCACTGGAAGGCAACACAAGAACTGGCGCCGTAGTTAAAGCTATCTTGAGCTTCTGAAAGCTCTCCTCGCAATCATCGGACCAAAGGAATGGGGTACCCTTCTGGGTCAGTCTAGTCAAAGGTGATGCAATAGATGAGAAGCCCTGCACAAATCGCCGATAATAACCCGCTAACCCCAGGAAACTCCTGATCTCGGTCACTGAAGTGGGACGTGGCCAACTCTGAACTCCCTCAATCTTCTTGGGATCTACCTTAATACCCTCTCCGGACACAATATGCCCAAAGAATGCCACTGACTCAAGCTAAAACTCACACTTGGAGAACTTAGCATACAACTTCTGCTCTCGCAAGGTCTGAAGCACTACTCTCAGATGCTGCTCGTGCTCCCCCAGGCTACGTGAGTATATCAAGATGTCGTCAATGAAGACGATAACAAAGGAATCAATATAAGGCCTGAATACTCGGTTCATCAGATCCATAAATGCTGCCGGGGCATTAGTCAAGCCGAAGGACATCACCAGAAAGTCATAGTGGCCATATCTAGTCCTGAATGCAGTCTTCGGAACATCCGAGTCCCGAATCTTCAGCTGATGATACCCTGACCTCAGGTCAATCTTAGAGAACACCCTAGATCCCTGCAGATGGTCCAACAAATCATCAATGCAAGGCAACGGGTACTTGTTCTTGATGGTGACCTTGTTCAACTGGAGGTAATCAATGCACATCCGCATGGTCCCATCCTTCTTCTTCACAAATAGCACTGGTGCGCCCCAAGGTGATACACTGGGACTGACAAACCCTTTTGCTAACAACTCCTCTAACTGCTCCTTCAACTCCTTAGGAGCCATATGGAGGGATAGATATAGGCTGAGTGCCTGGAGCCAAATCAATACAAAAATCAATATTGCGATTCGGAGGCATGCCAGGAAGATCAGAAGGAAAAACATCGGCGAACTCTCGGACTACTGGCACTGAATCAATCGTCGGAGATTCTGCAGTGACGTCTCGAACATAAGCTAGATAGGCCAAACACCCCTTCTCGACCATGTGTCGAGCCTTCAGGAAAGAAATAACCATGCTAGGCATATCAACTGTGGAACCCTTCCACTCCAATCTCGGCGATCCTTGCATCGCTAGTGCAACAGTCTTGGCATGGCAATCAAGGACGGCGTGATATGGAGATAACCAATCCATGCCTAGGATGACCTCAAAATCAATCATATCGAGCAACAGAAGATCAGCTCTAGTCTCGAGACCATAGAAAGTGACCACACAGGATCGGTAGATCCGATCCACAACCACAGAATCACCCACAGGAGTGGACACATGAACAGGAACACCCAAGGGCTCAGGAGAAATAACCAGGAAGCGAGCGAACAGAGATGATACATACGAATAAGTAGACCCTGGATCAAATAATACCGAATCATCCCTACCACCAACGAGAATAATACCTGTGATGACGGCATCCGAGGCCAATGCATTTGGCTTGGTTGAAAGAGCATAGAACCTGGCTGGAGTGCCGGTTGTCTGACCTCCACCTGACTGAGTAGTAGCTGGCTGACCTCTCCCTGTCTGGCCTCCACCTCTAGGACGGCCTCTACCCGTCTGCCCTCCACCTCTAGGTGGCTGGGCAGCTGAAGCTGGATCGTGGGCTGCTGACCCTGCTGCACTGCCTTGCCCCGAAGTCTGGGGCAATGCCTCCTCATGTGACCAGGATCCCCACACTCAAAGCAACTCTGCGGTGCGGCGACCTGCTTCCCGGAGGGCTGACTCTGATGACCTGAAGATCCACTGGAAGAAGCCTGAATAGCCGGTGGACGGTATGAACCCTCCGTCATAGCACTAAAATGAGGACCGGAAGAATATGGAGGACCCGAATACCCACTGGAGGAGCCCTGAATAGCTGGAGGGCGATAAGAACTCTCCGGCATGGCGCTAAAATAGGAGCGCGCGGGAGCACCCCGAGCAGGTGGTGGTGCTGAAATTGGGGGCCTACTGGACTTACCCCTACCGAACTGACCTCTACCCATAGCTGGGGCGCCTCTAAACTCTCCGAAGAATCTGGCCCTCTTATCCTGCTGCATCTGCTCTCTACCCCTCAGACGATAACCCTCAATCCTGCGTGCAATCTCAACCACTAGCTGGTACCCTGTACCCATCTCTACCTCTCGAGCCATACCAGACCGGATGGTGGGATCTAATCCTGACAAACCTCCGCACTCTCTCTGCCTCTGTGGGAAGTATCATAAGTGCATGGCGAGACAACTCAGAGAACCTCGCCTCGTAGTCAGTCACTGACATCTGACCCTGCTCTAGGTGCTCAAACTGATACAGTAGCTCTTCCCTCTCTGAGGGCGGAATGTATCGATCCAAGAATAACTGAGTGAACTGACCCCAAGTGAGGGGAGGAGAACCTGCTGGCCTGCCAAGTACATAGGACTGCCACCATCTACGTGCTCTGCCCTCAAGCTAAAAAGTAGTGAAGTCAACTCCATGCGACTCCAATATCCTCATGTTGTGCAGCCTGTCCCTGCACCTGTCTATGAAGTCCTGAGCATCCTCATGACGCTCACCTCCGAAGACTGGAGGATAAAGCCTGGTCCATCTGTCTAATAGCTTCTGTGGATCACCATCCACAGTTGGCCTGGGCTGGGGTGCCACTGCAGCAACTGGCTGAGCCCCATCTGCGGGTAGTGCACCCGGAGTCTGATATACTGCAGCTGCATGGCCTGGAGCCTGAGCAGTAGGGGTCTGGGCTCCCCCTCCTGCCTGTGAAGTGGTTGGGTCTGCTGGAAATAAGCCAGCCTGAGTCATAGTGTCCATGAACCGTAGCATGCGGCCCATGACCTCCTGAAATCCTAGAGCTATCATAAAATACGCCGGGGTAGGCTCAGCCGCGGGCACCTCGTCCTGCTCCTCAATAATAGGGTCCTCCATAGGATCTGCCGGTGGTGCATATGATATATATATATATTATATCATATGCAATCACACCGAGGTCGACGGCCCGCTCTAATAGAATTAAAATGTGCACTGCTGAGGGTCGAAAGGCACGAACCATAGATGCATCTATTCTCACCGAGGCGATCGGCCCGATCCATAAATATCAAGAAAACAGCAAGAATGCACACGAAGGTTCATACATATACCAGGAAGCTCTTACTAAGGCTTAACAAGTTCATACGTTCACTTCATATTTCCTTTGAATCTGTAGCATATCATGAATGATCATAGTGGCAATTTAAATGAGAGATACTTTCAAATTAGGCATGATGTGGGTCCTAAACTACCCATACAATTAATATCATAGTAGCTACGCACGGACTCTCATCGCCTAATACATACGTAGCCCCCGCATTTAGCAACAATTATTCAGTTATTACACCTATGGGGACAATTCCCTCTTACAAGGTTAGAAAGGAGACTCACCTCGCTCCAAACCGCACTTCCAATATCGAAAACAAGCCCAAGCTCTTATTTCGAAGCCGAACGATCACAAACTAGTTAAAATAGGTAAGAACTAGTCAATAAAGGCTTAAAAGGTCGAATTCTAACTATTTAAGTAATTTCCCAACCTTTTCCACAAGTTTACTAAATTCCGACCCCGGGCCCACGTGCCCGGATTCCGATATTTTTCGAAGGAAATTGTTCTCTACAACCTAAGGATCAATAATATATACATTCTAGTCCATTTCATAACAAATTTCATGCTTGAATCTTAATTTTATTAAAACCCTAGGTCTAGCTCTAACCCTTTGATTTTATCTAATTTTTAGTGTTTAATCTACCTAATATACATGTATTTAAACTAATAATGAATGGGAGTAACTTACCTTGAAGTGCTATGTTGAAACCCTCTCTTTGGAAGCCCCCAAATCGCCTAAGTGTGGAGTGAGAAATGAAAAATGGCCTTTGAGTTCGAATTAAATGAACTCTCTGCCCAGCGATTTCCGCTTCTGCGGTGCTAGGACCGCTTCTGCGGAAATCGCTTCTATAGATATAGGCCCGCTTTTGCGGAAATGGCCCAAGAAGCCTGGACCGCTTCTGCGGTCAGGTGCCCGCTTTTGCTGGTCTACTTCTGCGGATTTCGAGCCGCTTCTGCGGATTTGGGCCTAAGGAGCTGGACCGCTTCTGCGGTCTGGGGGCCGCTTAAGCGGAACCGCTTCTGCGGTCTCTAGGCCGCTTCTGCGGTTTCCCCTTGGCCTGGCCCTTTCCGCTTTTGCGATGAGCTGACCGCATCTGCGGTTATGACAGAAGCAGCAACTTCAGCTCTTCTTCAATTTTCTTACTTAGCTCGAACCTCGCTCGATTGACGCTCGGGGCTCCCGAGCCCCGCCCGAACACACCGACACGTCTGAAATCACGAGGCGGACCTATTCAAGCCCTTGGATCACTCAAAACAACGCTAATCTTGGAATCACCCCCCTAAAACCAAATGAATCAAACAATTGAATCTTCAAGTTCTTATTTCTCCTCTAACGGGTCAAAACGCCCTTAAACTACTCGGATTGGCACCAAATTTCACAGGCAAGTCTTAAATGGCATTACGGACCTGTACCAAGTTTCGGAGCCAAAATCCGAGCCCGATGCCTAGGGAATCAATGATTTCTTAGTTTCTTTAGTTCTTTAAAGCTTCAATTAAACAATTTTAAACAAAAATTCATTACTCGGGCTAGGGACCTCGGAATTCGATTCCGGGCATACGTCCAGGTCCCATATTTTCCCACAGACCCTCAGAAATTGCCAAATCACAAATCCGGGTCCGTTTCCCAAGAAAGTTGACCGAAGTCAAACTTGGCCTTTTAAGGAATTCTTAAAGAAACAATTAGGCATTTTTCACTCAAAAACTCTTCTAACTCCCGAACCGACCGCCCCCGCAAGTCGTAGATTAGTTAAAGCAAGTACGGGAGGCTTCATTTAGGGGAACGGGGTTCTAAAAGGCAAAACGACCGGTCGGGTCGTTGCAGTTTCTATCGCCCTTTCTATATGTTTCTTCTTATCTCATCCTTTTCTCCATTCATTCAAATTTGGTTCAACCCAGATATTATTTCATGGTATCAGAGCGGGATCAGCTAATTCAGTAGCTGAAACCTCGATTCAACTTCTTGATTCACAAATCGAAACAATTCTGAAATCCACTTCTTCATCATTTCAATCCTTGAAAATTCTTGATCGCTATGGCTGGAAATGAACAACAAACTGTTCCTATTAGAGTTCCTACTATTCCTCCTGGAGTTCCTACTTCAATTTCTAGTCAAGGAGGTTTGTACACAACTTACGAAGCAAATAACGCATTTTTTACTGTCATGAACTTACTATTACATATACACTTTTTAGATATATATATATTTGCATATCCAGAAAATTTGAGTGCTCACTATTTCATATATATTTCTTAGATATATATACTATTTGCATATTCAGAAAATTTGATGCTTGATGCAAATTGATGATGCTGTGATTAGTCGTCCTTTTTGCATCTTTCGCACCTGTAGAATTGTCAGGTGTCAATGTCCATATAATATGTGTGTAAAAATTTATATGAAGGAAAGGAATAACAAGAAAAGAATAGGACAATGTTGCTGTCACCTGTTCTTTAAATTTCCTTAGATATGTCAGTTCTAAATTCTTGAACACGGAAGCATATAATATGAGCAATCAAGGAGAAGAGGCTTATTCATTTTGGATCACCATGAAAATCTAATACTATATTTGAAACTTATAAAGACCACTGCCGCATAGATGGATGTCATAGAGAAATTGCTTTTCTTGAAAGAAGATGGAATACTGAAGCTACTTACAATTGAGTTCTGGATAGGATGAGCAGTCCAGAACTATTAGCAAAGTATGTTGTTAGCTTCTAGGCTATAATTTCAAATATAAATGCATATATACTTCCTCAAGTAATGTTGGTTAGTACAATGCCAGATATCTTTCATTGCCAACAGAACTTCAATGTATTGATTGGATAGCTATTTATGCAAGTTTAAGTCTATAACCATAATTTTCAAGAATTTCAAGAAAAATCATACTCACAATGAAAAAAGAAAAGGGCTACCAATTCAGCTAATATGGATAGTTTTACAAAGGCATCACAAGATATAAAATCTTATTAATAAAAATTTATCTGGAGCATTTGACGTACATTATGTGTATACTCCTTCCCCTTTTCTTTTTTTTATTAAAGGCCAGATCAAACAGACAGTTTTAAATTACCAACTTCTTTCTCTAAAAAATTTCTTCCTCCTAATTGCACCATTCAAATTATTTCACAAATAAAATTTTCCATGCTTTACTATGGAAAAATAATATTCTTAGTTAATTTCTTTCACATTATGCTTCAAGTGGTGCACCATGACCATCCCATCACTTCTTCTTAAAAAAATTAGTGGTAAGAAAAAGGATCTAGCTAATTAAAATAATGCATCAACTCAATTGACACATAACTCCTTCACATATGCAGATAATATGTTTTCTCACAGCTTAAAAAGGATCTAGCTGATTATGTTAAAGTATCAATTCATTTGTCAAAAGATTTTTTTTTTTTTTTTTGTTGGTTTAAAGTTTAAAAGATACTACAGCATAAACAAAGCGATTAATTACAGAGAAAAAGAATGATAGTTTGGCATACCTTTATATATATCTTTTAAAAGGTTGAACCATGTTGAACCTGCAAAAGACAACCTTCATGAGGAATTAAAATATACAATCGACCCTCTAATAGTTAATCTTTTGGTAGATAAAAAAATGTATAGATTATCAGAGATATTTTAGTTTATTCTCTAACATACTAACCTTATATTACCTTTTAAGAATTTTATTTATAGTATATGATAAACATTTGAATATTAGTGGCCTAAATATCTATTTCATTTCCTCAAAAGAGAAATAGTTAGAGAAATATCTGTTGGTAAATTAGTGCACCAGCAAGTTTGAAGAAATTAATGATAAAGTGAGAACATACTTCAAAAAGAAAAGAGAAAATATACAATTTTGTGCACAAACATCAACATATTAAAATATCGAAAAAAAAATTCTTAAAACAAACTCTAGTTTTCATCACCCTCCAACAGCCACCGAAAAAAAAATTCTCAAAATTAGAGTAAAAAAATGAAGCTTTTTGCACCAAATAAATCAGAGAGAACTGAGAGAATGTATTGCAACAACATATAGTAGTTTGACATATAGCAGATGTGCTTTATGCAGTTGTCCATTAGGAGATGTGCTGAAATTTTAAGCGTAATTTTGTCAACCATTAACATTGATAAAAAAAATTCTTGATTTCGTAACATCAAAAGGCAGGATATGTATTTTGGTGAGTGTGCCTACAGTAGAAGAAATGAAGATAAGAAATAATCATCAAATGCATATGATAGATAAACCTGCTTCAAGTTACCATTAATCTCTATCGTGCAACCTTCAATTTCATAAAAATCCTTTAAAGAAAACAAACGCAACTACAATATTTAAGCAAAAGACCAAAATAACAAAATCTTAAAATAAAAAAGTGATTGTATCAGTCAGAATGTCTACCTTATCCTTTGTTAGGGTTGTATATTGTGCAGTCAGTGCTTAGAGCCATCAGACGTGATTCTTCTACTGCAGAGATACAAATTATCCTTTAACATGTAAAAGTACTAAAGTCAAAATGGCTACTCAAAGAGTAAATAGAAACTGCATATTACATATGTTGAGGATTTGTACATGGGAACTTCCTTTTTATTTGTTTTTTTTTTAGTTCAAATTGAATCAGGAATTAGGATACTCCAACGAATTATACCATTTCCGCTAACAATGCTCATCTATATAGAGTGTTATTGCAACAGTGCAATAGTAGCATTGCCACAGAAAAGCCATCTTTTAATCCAGCTCTATTCGCTCATCGTTGCATTAAAAGGTTTTTTTGTCAGGCGACATCAGCCTATATAATTTGCAGTGCGTAACCCTTCTGTTTGCATCGTTTTTTTCAATACGATTATATTTAAGATTGCAAGAGAGAATTATTAGTAAATAGAAAAGGGACTGGAAGAAATTGACGGATGATGAAAACAGAGAATTACTTTTTTCATCGTGTATCATCAGTGTGTGATGAAAATGAAAATTGCAAGTATGAGAACAGGTCCAATGAATGGAGGTAGAAATAAGTGAGAGAGGCGGGATGTAACGACCCGGCCGGTCGTTTTGAGAAATTAAGCTCTGTTCGGCAGCGTAAGGTCTGGATTAGCTTCATAATATGAGTATCTACTTGCGTGCATGGTTGAATTCAGTTAACGGATAATTCAGAGTCAAATTGGAAGAAGGAATCTAGTTTTAGAAGTTTGAACGGTGAGAATTTGACCGGAGTTGGACTTTTGAGTAAACAGCCCCGGAAAGGGTTTGGAGTGATCTCAACAGCTTCGTATAGTGATTTTGGACGTAGGCGTGCGTTCGGATTGTGTTTTGGAGGTCCGTAACTAATTTAGGCTTGAAATGCCCAAAGTTGAATTTTTGAAAATTCCGGTTCGATAGTGAGATTTTGATATCGAGGTCGGAATGGAATTCCGGAAGTTGTAGTAGCTCCGTAGTGTTGAATGTAATGTGTGTGCAAAATTTCAGGTTATTCGGACGAGATTTGATAGACTTTTTGATCGAAAGCGTAATTTGAGAGTTTTTGGAATTCTTAGGCTTGAATCCGGTGAAAAATTGGTGTTTTGATGTTGTTTTGAGCATTCCGAAGGTTGGAACAAGTTTGAATGATGTTTTAGGATTGGTTGGCATGTTTGGTTGAGGTCCTGGGGGCCTCGGGTGTGTTCTGGGTGGGCCACGGGTCATTTTTCCCTATGTTTGAACTGCTGTTCTGCTATCTGATGTTTCCTTCTATGCGATCGCATAGACATAGCCGCGATCGCATAGTACAATGTCAAGCTGCCATATTTTCCTTCATTGCGTTCACACAGATAGCTTCGCGATCGCATAGTGTAGCTCTGGGCCTCAACATTTTTCCTTCTTTGCGATCGCATTGTTTTGTTTGCGATCGCGTAGCACAAAATTTGGATAGTAGCCATTTTCCTTCTACGCGATCGCGTCAGTCCTTTCGCGATCGCGTAGCACACTTTGGGCCAGCAACTATTTCTTCTACGCGATCGCATCTCTTCTCCCGCGATCGCGATGTACAAATACCTAGGCAGTATTTAAATAGCCCATCCGCGACCCTTCTTCATTTTTCCACCATTTTTGAACTGGATTGAAGCATTTGAGGGAGATTTTTGAGGAAACCAAAGGGGAATCACTTGGAGGTAATATTCTTGACTTCATAACTCGTTTATATGTGATTAAAGGTCAAATTAGTGATGAAAAATTAGGGAAAAATCAGTGCAAAATGGGTAATTAGGGATTGAGATTAAGAGACCTTAAAATGGGTATTTGAGGGGTCAATTGAACTCCGATTTCAGTGTTCTTGATATGTATAAACTTGTGAGAGTACGAGGGTTCTGAAAATGTTACCTAACTCCGAGGCATGGCCCGAGGGGCGTTTTGGTCATTTTACCTAATTTCTCGTATTAGCTTAGAATTTGTTTGTACAATCAGTTACTTGAAGTGTTATTTACATTATGCAATTGAATTGAATAGATTTGGGCCATTTGGAGTTGAGTACTCGTGGCAAGAACGTGGTTTCGGGTTGATTTTGAGCCGGTTCGAGGTAAGTATCTTGCCTCACCTTGTGTGGGGGACTTTCCCTTAGGATTTGAGTCTGCTGTGTTGATTGTAGTTCATGTACGCGAGGTGACGAGTGCGTGCTCGGACTTATTTGTGGAAAAATTAGCCTTTTAGGGTTCTTAGGTCCTTATATTTACTGTGTATGAATGTGTACTTGATATGCTTGAGTTTTCCACTTACTAGTTTCACCTCTACATGATCTAAATCGAATTAATTGCTCATGATTCATTCTTACTGCCTATTTGACTCTTATTTTGCTTAACTGAAGATTTTTACCTCTTCTATTGTCATGCTATCTTTCATAACTGCTCGTCTTTATTGAAAATCATTATTATCTCCCCTATAATTGTTTAGTCTTGATTGAGGTGATGATTATCTTCCCGCTGCTCATCCTTAATGGAAATTATTGTATATTCTTCGTAAATTGCCCAACCTTAAAAGAAGTTTAGATAATCTATATTTAGTGGACATTTCCTTATTTGGAATTATTTGATTCGTGTTAGCTTCCTTGTTGTTGAATTACACATGGTGGGATCATTGCTTCATATTATTTTCTCCCTTGTTGAGTTGTTCTTATCACGCTTGAGCTAGTTTTACCGTCTCCTTGTGATCGAAAGTTCTTGAGTTGATTTACTTGTTGTGTTCTCGTATATATTGTCATTGTTGTTGATGTACTTGTTGTGGTGGTGCACGAGGTTTCTTCCGTGCGGTTGTTGATATTGTGATGCACAAGGATTCTGTCGTGCGGCTGTTGTTATGGGGTTGCACGAGGTTTCTGCCGTGCTATTGCTACTATTGATATATTGCACATGCGGCGTGACAACGTGGGGTATGTATATATATATATATATATATATATGCTTATATGTGGGTTGCGCATGTGGCGAGACAAGGTGGGAATATTATGATGCACGTGTGGCGAAACAAGGCGGGCACTCATTATGTTATTATTTGCACACATGGCGAGACAAGGTGGGCTATGTCAGGGATTGATTGTGTTAATTAGTGATGACCTGGGGCATTCTTGTTGTTTAATATTGTGTTGTGGTACGCTTACCTGTGCGAGCTTTATCTCGTGAAAGTTTTGAGGAAACATCTTACGTGTTGTCCGTTCTTTTCCTCACGCTTATTAGCTGGTAGGAACTATGTTAAAGCACTTGCACAAGCATACACGTAGTTGAACACTCCTATAATATGTGAAGTCCTCCTAATTTTGCTGAGTATAGATGTACACCCTCGTTTACTTGTTATATATGTGAGAGTGGCGCTAGTTAGCAAGTGAGTTGTCAGTATGACCATGAGGTTGATGGGGGCACAAGATGCCAAGTGTTAGATTTTAGGTACATGGGACATCGTGAGCTGTAATTTGTCCGAGATTCGGTACTTCGTGGAAATTGTTGGATAGGACCTGATGTGAACACTGTCGTAGGACCTGAGTTATTGCTTACCTTTACTGTAGTGTGAATTTAGGATTTGGGTTTGTGTTTTCGCTCGCTCTTCTATGTCATTATTTTGGTATTTCCGCTGTTACTTGCTGTTTTCTTCCCTTATTGTGATTGTAGTATTGTTAGCCATTTCGTGTAGTCTTTATATATACGTCATGTTCCGTTGTTCCTATATTTGTACAGTTTATTGGACCGGTAGGTGTCTTGACTGTTCCTCGTCACTACCCCACCGAGGTTAGTCTTGATACTTACTGGGCACCGCTGTTGTGTGCTCATGCTACTCTTCTGCACATTTTTGTTGTGCAGATCCAGGTACATCCACTCAGTCTTATCATCCTTGAGGCGAGGCGCTTCTGTAGAGACTTCGAGGTATATCTGCCGCGTTCGCAGACCGAGGAGTCCCTTTCTATCTTTCTGTAATAGTATAGCCCTTCAGTAGTTTTCCTTTTGTTAGAGTTAGAGCTTCTTATGTATCTCTTAGCTTGTGATTCATGGGGTTCTGGATTTTGGGAGTGTTTGGTTGAGATTTTGTACTGTTATGTGCCAGGCGGCATCTTAAACACTGTTTTATTTTACTATTTCGGTTTTTAAATTATTTCTTCCACAATTGTTGTTTATATTCCGCATTGTTAGGCTTACCTAGTCGTAGAGACTAGGTGCCGTCACGATGGTTCACAGAGGGCGAACCGGGGTCGTGACAAGTTGGTATCAGAGCTCTAGGTTCATAGGAGTCATGAATCACAAGCCGGTTTATTAAAGTCTCGCGGATCGGTACAGAGACGTCTGTACTTATCTACGAGAGGCTATGTAACCGTTAGGAAAATTCCATTTCATTTGATTTCCCTGTCGTGCGAGATTTTTGACATCACAACCCTAAACCTCTATCTTCCATTCTCTCACAGATGGTGAGGACACGTGCTACCAGAGATGATCAGGAACCCGCGCCCCCTACTAGAGCCGTCAGAGGTCGGGGCCGGGGTAGAGGACGAGGAAGCGCACGGGGTGCAGCCAGAACAGCCGCACGAGCTGCCACCGAGGTACCACCAGCAGTTCCAGCCGAAGTCCAGGCACCTGATACGCCTACTGCTACTACTACTCCAGCTCTTCAGGAGACTCTTGCGCAGTTCATGAGCATGTACACCACTTTGGCTCAGGCAGGGTTTCTTCCCCTTGCTGCAGCCACATCTCAGGCCGGGGGAGGAGCATAGAATCCTGCCGCCCGCACTCCTGAGCAGCGAGTGCATGTTGATTAGGTCCCAGAGATTATTCCTGTACAGCCTGTAGTCCCAGGTCAGCCCGGGGACAGGTCAGCGGCTTTAGAGGATGAGCAACGGAGACTTGAGAGGTTCAAGAAGTATGATCTCCTGTATTCAGTGGGTTAGCAGCAGATGATGCCTTGGGATTTTTGGAGGAGTGTCACCGTATCCTCCACACTATGGGTATATCAGGATCGAGTGGGGTTTCTTTCACTACCTTCCAGCTTCGAGGAGCCGCCTATGAGTGGTGGCGCACCTATGAGTTAGACAGTCCGGATAAGGCAGCTGCACTGACTTGGACCCAGTTTTCAGATATGTTCCTGAGAGAGTTTGTCCCTCAAAGCCTCACGGATGCATGGCACGCAGTGTTTGAGCATTTGCGCTAGGGTACTACGACTGTCTCGGAGTATGCTGTCCGTTACAACAGCTTGGCTAGACATGCCCCAGCCTTGGTTTCTACTGTTCGCGAGAGGGTTCGCCTGTTTATTGAGGGGGTTATTCCCAGCATCAGGTCTAGCATGGCTCGTGAGTTGGAGATGGATATTTCTTATCAGCAGGTGGTGAGCATTGCTAGGAGGATAGAGGGTATGCATGCTAGGGAGAGAGAGGACAGGCGGGGCCATGAGAGAGAGCGCAGACGAGATCAGGAGAGAGAGTTTGAGGAGGCGAGGAGGCCTCGTAGACCGGGGAGATCTGTTGGTCCTTATTTTGGAGGCAGGGTGCGACATGGTAGAGGTTGTGTGGGTCAGCCAGTTCAGTTCGCGCTTTAGGTTTTGCATGGTAACTCAGGTGTTCATGGGTCTTGGGGTACCCGTACCGCATAGTTCCCACAGCCTCGTCAGCGGAGAGGGTGCTTTGAGTGTGGAGATACTAGCCATATGGTGAGAGATTGTCCCAGACTTCGGGCCGATGTGTCACAACGAGGTATTCAGGTGAGTAGAGGGCGCCCAAGAGGGGGAGGCCCGGCTCGTTGATGTGTTTCATATAGTAGGCTAAAGGCCGCTACGCCAACTGAATGTCATTCAGGTATGATTTCGATTTTTTATAGAGGAGCACCATCCGTAGTTCATTACAGTTGTACTTATCCGGGTGAGCTTCCTTATTTGTTGCCTCCACTTATGGGTACGTTTCATGATTAGCACTCTGTTTATGTGATTACCCTGTTGGGAGGTTCTACGAGTGTTAGTCGTGTCTATCGTCTGTTTCTAGTCATTTTTGAGAGTTATGAGACTAGTAGTAAATTCCTGTTGTCCTTTTCGGTAGGCTTGATGTGATCTGTGAGTATTTTGGCTACGGGCCGTGATGTTCATGCTCCACCGGTGTGGGGGCCAGTACGTGTTGTAATTTTGTTGACGGAATTGATCTAGTGAGAGTTTCCAGCTGGTCTGATGTGTACCCTACTTGTGATTGAGAGTTGAGGGCGGGACCCTCGTGGTATCATGTGAATTGTTGTATTGAGACCGGGCTGTGTACAGCGGAGAGAGTTATATCAGTGTGAGATCCTTGTGAATCTTTTATATGCATTAATTCTTTCTTGTTAGATTGTTTTGTAGATTAGTATTGATAGAAAGATTTGTGCTTGTCGGGCTTGTTTGATAGTTCCCTTATGTGTTTCCCTTTCCATATTCAGTCATTTTCGTTTTGTGCTTCTTGAGTTTTAGCTTGTGGGGTTGTACCCGTTGGTATTAGCTGTGATTAGGTGATTCGAGTGTTTAGATATGTGGCTTTCGTGGTTCTTGTATCATCGTCAGTGTTATGGAGGTTTGAAACAGGTTCCTATTGAATATGAGGCTTATGGCCGGAGTCGGATGTGATTTCGGGCGGATATTGTGATAAGAAATGTTCATGTGGGCTTAGGTGTGATGTGTCATGTTGAAAGGTTGTACTATATGAGTGTTGGCATGAATTGAAGTAACTGGTTGAGACTGATACCGAATAAAGATTTAGCATCGGGCCCTTGGAAATGGATGGGAGGTGAGAATTTTGGCCCTAAGGCTTATAGGTTTTGTTAGAAGGGCTAAATTTCAGTTGAGATGATGTCGTCAGGTTTATGTGGATTGGGGTGATGTGGGATCACCCGCGGGTGTATGTTGGAAGTGTGCATTCAGTGACTTGAGGACTTCGAGGCGAATCTTGGCACGTTCGAGGACGAACGTTGGTTTTAAGAAGGGGAGGATGTAACTACCCGGCCGGTCATTTTGAGAAATTAAGCTCTGTTCGGCAGTGTAAGGTCTGGAACAGCTTCATAATATGAGTATCTACTTGCGTGCATGGTTGAATTCAGTTAACGGATGATTCAGAGTCAAATTGGAAGAAGGAATCTAGTTTTGCAAGTTTGAACGGTGAGAATTTGACCACAGTTGGACTTTTGAGTAACCAGCCCCGGAATGGGTATTGGGTGATCTCAACAGCTTCGTATAGTGATTTTGGACGTAGGCGTGCGTTCAGATTGTGTTTTGGAGGTCCGTAGCCAATTTAGGCTTGAAATGCCGAAAGTTAAATTTTTAAAGTTTCTGGTTCGATAGTGAGATTTTGATATCGGGGTCGGAATGGAATTCCGGAAATTGTTCCGTAGTGTTGAATGTGACGTGTGTGCAAAATTTCAGGTTATTCGGACGAGGTTTGATAGACTTTTTGATCGAAAGCGTAATTTGAGAGTTTTTGGAATTCTTAGGCTTGAATCCGGTGAAAAATTCATGTTTTCATGTTGTTTTGAGCGTTCCGAAGGTTGGAACAAGTTTGAATGATGTTTTCGGATTGGTTGGCATGTTTTGTTGAGGTCTCGGGGGCCTCGGGTGTGTTCCGGGTGGGCCACGAGTCATTTTTCCCTATGTTTGAACTGTTGTTCTGCTATCTGGTGTTTCCTCCTATCCGATCGCATAGGCATAGCCGCGATCGCGTAGTACAATGTCAAGCTGCCATATTTTCCTTCATTGCGTTCGCACAGATAGCTTCGCGATCGCATAGTGTAGCTCTGGGCCTCAACATTTTTCCTTCTTTGCAATCGCATTGTTATCTTCGCGATCGCGTAGCACAAAATTGGACAGTAGCCATTTTCCTTCTACACAATCACATCAGTCCTTTCGTGATCTCGTAGCACACTTTGGGCCAGCAACTATTTCTTCTGCGATCGCATCTCTTCTCCCGCCATCACGATGTACAAATACCTGGGCAGTATTTAAATAGCCCATCCGCGACCCTTCTTCATTTTTCCACCATTTTTGAACGGGATTGAAGCTTTTGAGGGAGATTTTTGAGGAAACCAAAGGGGAATCACTTGGAGGTAATATTCTTGACTTCATATCTCGTTTATATGTGATTAAAGGTCTAATTAGTGGTGAAAAATTAGGGAAAAATCAGTACAAAATGGGTAATTAGGGCTTGAGATTAAGAGATCTTAAAATGGATATTTGAGGGGTCAATTAAACTCTGATTTCAGTGTTCTTGATATGTACAGACTCGTGAGAGTACGAGGGTTCTGAAAATATGGATTTTACCCGATTCCGAGGCGTGGGACCGAGGGGCGTTTTGGTCATTTTACCTAATTTCACGTATTAGCTTAGAATTTGTTTGTAGAATCAGTTACTTGAAGTGTTATTTACATTATGCAATTGAATTGAATAGATTTGGGCCATTTGGAGTTAAGTACTCGTGGCAAGAACGTGGTTTCGGGTTGATTTTGAGCCGGTTCGAGGTAAGTATCTTGCCTAACCTTGTGTGGGGAACTTCCCCTTAGGATTTGAGTCTGTTGTGTTGATTGTAGTTCGTGTACGCGAGATGACGAGTGTTTGCTCGTACTTATTTGTGGAAAAATTGGCCTTTTAGGGTTCTTAGGTCCTTATATTCACTATGTATGAATGTGTACTTGATATGCTTGAGTTTTCCACTTACTAGTTTTACCTCTACATGTTCTAATTGGAATTAATTGCTCATGATTCTTATTGCCTATTTGACTCTTATTTTGCTTAACTGAAGATTTTTACCTCTTCTATTGTCATGATATCTTTCATAACTGCTCGTCTTTATTGGAAATTATTTTTATCTCCCCTGTAATTGTTTAGTCTTGATTGAGGTGATGATTATCTTCCCGCTGCTCATCCTTAATGGAAATTATTGTATATTCTTCGTAAATTGCCCAACCTTAAAAGAAGTTTAGATAAT
>NW_017679411.1:0-16986 GCF_001879085.1 Nicotiana attenuata
AGGGAAGTTAGGCTCCAAGAAGCCAACGACATCCTCACTAGTCCCGAGGTGGTACCTGACCTCGAGGACCTCTATCAAAGGGAAGGTAGGCTCCAAGAAGCCAACGACATCCTCACCAGTCTCGAGGTGGTACCCGACCTCGAGGACCTCCATCGAAGAGAAGTTAGGCTCTAAGAAGCCAACGACATCATCGCAAGTCCCGAGGCGGTACCCGACCTCGAGGACCTCCATCAAAGAGAAGTTAGGCTCTAAGAATCCATCGACATCATCACAAGTCCCGAGGTGGTACCCGACCTCGAGGACCTCCATCAAAGAGAAGTTAGATTCTAAGAAGCCAACGACATCATTACACGCCTCGAGGTGGTACCGGGCCTCGAGGACTTTCGTCAAAAAGGAGTTAGGTTTCGAGAAAATAAGCGTTTAAGCTCCACACATGTGAGCTTGGTCTCAGGGTGCCATCTAAATTTGGGTAAAACCTCGTTCGGGGTCTACCTGCAATGCCTTCGGACTTCCTACACTAAATTCAGAACAAGTTTCCAGATGGCCGGGTTTGAACGAACCCCCACTCGGGGACTACTCTCGAATGCTTGAAGGCAGTCCCTATCCTCGGACCTCTGAGCAAATTCTCCCCGGAAGATTATCGCGAGGTCTAAATGATAAATCACGGTCTCAGGGCTCGAGGCGTTTCTTTCATTCAACCCGAAATAAGGGTCCCGACGACCCATGTTTATCGGTCCAATCCAGGCTTGGTCTGAGGAAAGGCAAAGGGTTCCACGGGGAGCCGTATTAATCAATCAAAGGTCAGAGAAATATACTTCCACCTGGGCTCGATATCAACACCGACCGGTAGAGTCATGCATTCAGAGTTTCCATAAGCACAAATAAAAGGAAACATAGCAAACATCAGAGACAAAATTGGGGAAACATCTTTGTATTCATAAACACTTGATTACAAGAGCCCACAAGGGGTCCTTACACGAAAATAATGAAGCAAAAAAGTACACATGTAGTAAAATACAAGAGCCTAATCTATTCTCTAGGGTCATCCTCGGCAGCAGCACCTTCGACCACTATTCCTTGGGCATGCATCCTCGGCGGCAATATCTTCGACTGCCACCTCCTCTGAGGTCTCATCTCGGCCCTCCAGAATAATATCCCCAAGGGTAAAAATCAAGAAGTGGAAAGTGAGAAGACGAAGAAGAAAAAAGTGATGCAGAAGAAGCAGAAAAAAGAGACATAGCCCACCGAGGCCAAAGGTTGAAGATTCGGCGGGCATTAACCCTACTTGCATGGCCCCTCCGAGTTCTCCTTCTAGGACATTATGCCATACAAGTTTAGCGGCCGGCTGTGCCATTTTATCCCTTGGAAAACCTAGGGGATGAAGTGCCACACCAGGCCAGGGTAGGAGAGTGAGTACCGGTGTATAGTCCAAACGCTCTCCCGAGCAGCGGTGTAGAGTCCAAACATCCTCCCATGTCGGAAGAAGCTGGCCCCCCTATCTCATCACCTCGAACAAACGACAACAGCAATAGCAACCGCAACAACAACAACAACAACGACAAGACAGTATAATCTCGCTCGGCAAAGGAAAGCCCAGGCAAAAAGGCCATGGCATGGCTGATGAGAACGTCGCCATGTAACCTTAAGGCCATAGACCCCAAACATGGTGGGTAGCAATGGAGGAGGATAGTGGGAAGAAAGGGATGGAAAGATGTTGAAAGGCACTTGGAAAAAAAGATAGTACCGGAAGACCCACATTTATAGGGGGTAATAGTATGGCCAACAACGCCATCAATGCCTTTGAAAGACGGATCGACAGGCGCAATCAATGCATTATTGGAAACTTGATCGGCGGCGATACTGTCGCTTTGAAGAATGGCAATCGGCAGCATATTGAATGACACTGAAAAGACAAGTCCACGGGATGTCCCGGTTATCGTGAAGGCTTACGTCATAAGTATGATATCATCAACTTGACGTCATCACAGGAAGTCCGATGAGTTGGGTGTCAAAATCGTTTCTCATCGCTCCTCTCTAAGAAATGTGAGGAATATGTGTATATGGTGAAATTGGAGGGTCCAATTTCTCGTCATCGAGGCGCCTCAGAAAATCATCTCGAAGCCTCGAGGCTACAAGGCTATGGTCGAGTTTCCTCCCTCGAGGTTCGTCGACGCCCGACCTTGGGACAATGTTGACCACGGCTATGGTAGAAATGGGGAGTTTCCAAGGCACGCGGCTAGGGCTGACACAGTCTAGCGGGCTACTCTGAACCCAAATCAGGACGTCATTTAGTCGTCCCATCTCCATATCTATGTAATTAATGCACTTTGTACTACGTTGGGATTCCCCTCCTATATAAAGGGAATCCTTGTCATTTTTGTATAACCCTGTTGGTTTAGTTGCTCCACACGAAATATACAAGAACATTCTTTCTGCTCTCTTACACATTCTCTTGATATTATTGCTTCCATTTATTATCTTCATTATTGTTCATCATTTATTGCTTATCATTTGCCATAAAGAGCCTTCTTTGGTTTTATCATAACTGTTAGTCATACTTCGATCACCTTCGATAGCCCCGGAATCAACCTCGAGGCCCCCAAATTGACAAGCTCGCCCCAATTGTCAACCTATCGGTTTGGCTATCACCCCATTCCTAACTCTTATTTCATTTCTAAATCTCACACATAGCATCAAGTGCTCTACAACCAGCATAAAAATAGATCACGTATTTTTAGAGTCCCATAATCAAATTTAATTGTTATTACCATTTTCATGGTAAACACAATGATGTGGGCGGTCTATGAGTAGCTTCTTGTATCTTTCCCAATCTTCACGAAGAGTCTCGCATCTCGTTGTTGAAACCCAAGAATCTGGCTCCTCAGCGACTTTGTCTTCTTAGTGGGAAAAACTTGATTAAGAATTTCCTTGCTAGAACATCCCGATTTTGGATTGAGTTCGCGAGCTCCTTTTGCAACATTCCTTAGCTTCCCCCAGCAGTGAAAATGGGAACAGTGTCAGCCTGACATAGTCCTTGGAAACGTTCAGAAAATTGTAAGTGTCCGTAATATCTAGGAAGTTCTGAATGTGCCTCTGCGGATCTTCATGAGATAGACCCATATACTGCCCTGTGGACTGAATCAGCTACACCATGTACTGTTTGAGTTCGAATTGACCCATGATATCAGGCTTCACAATAGCCTGACTCATATTAGCAAGATTGGGCCTTGCAGCTTTTATCATCGGACGCTCTTCATTACCTGCCATCTCTATTGGTTGTGGTTGAACTACGATGTCCAACTCTCTTTCAATTCTAGTTTTAGCTTCGACTTCCCTCCCCAATCTGTGAAGTGTTCATTTGATTTTAGGATTAAGAGGAAGGAGATTATTTGCACTTCTACTCCTCCGCATTCAAGAGAAGAGCATGCATTATCACAAATAAAACAAACTAAAAATTAAAACTTGAACATATAATAAATAAAAGCTTAACTTAAATAAACAATCAATAACTAAGTCCCCGGCAACGGCGCCAAACACTTGTTGGTTCCCCAAGTACATGCAAGTATACGTGGCCGTCAAATAATAAAGTGACTCGAAAGTCGGATGTCGAACCCACAAAGACTTAGATCAATCGTTAACTAAGTAAACTAAAATTAGTTAATTGTCCAAGATAATCAAGAGTGATGTTTTTCTATTGATCTACTATTGCGGAAATTAAACAAGTAACAACTAATTAATCAAGAACGCAAATGTGTATGATGAGATTTTAGCTCAGAGGAGATGAAAATCAAGCGTTGTGGTCGGTTTATCAATCCTATCGAGTTCGTAATTACACCTGTTAATCCAAATTATCTATGATTTCTAGTTGACCGGATCGTTTATATAAATAGCATGTTCCCATAATGCTATCCATCTATCCATAATATATTAACCATATATTCCTATGGTCTTGAATCTATCATGAACGAATACAATACGGTATTCAGCTAAGCAAGACTGTTAGGTATATTCCTATCCTAACCACAAAATCTTTCTTGGAGCCACGGGTTTAGAAACAAGCTCTTTCTAATTATACTCTAATATAAACACGGTGTTTACCGTGAGAATGGTAATAACAATTAAATTTGTTGATGGGACTCTAAAAATATGTGATCTATTTTTATGCTAGTTGTTAAGCAGATGATGCTATGTGTATGAGGTTTAGAGATGAAGTAAGTGCTAAAAATGAAGTGATAATCAAACTGAGAGGCTGACAATCGAGGCCTCGAGCTTGTCGATATGGGGGCCTCGGGGTCGATTTAGTGGCTCGATAATGAGCTATCGGGGGCAATCGGGGCATGACTAACAGTGTCGAAATTAATAAAGGCTCTTTATGGCCAATGATAAGAAATAAATGATGAACAAGTATGAAGATAATAAATGGAAGCAATAATAACAAGAAAGTATGTTAGAAAGCAGAGAGAATGTTCTTCATATATTCGTGTGGAGTAACTGAAGTAACAGACCTTACATAATGATAGGGATCCCCTTTATATAGGAGGGAGTCTCAATATAGTACAAAATGTATTAAAAGGCAAAGAAAACGGAGACCGGACAGCTAGATATGACACCCTAATTCAGGGTCAGGGTAGTCTACTAGGCTCTGTCAGCCCTAGTTGTGTATCTTGGGAATTCCCCATTTCTATCAATATATCCGTTGATGCGCAAGGCTCTGAGATCGGACACCAACAATCCCTCGAAGGTGAACCTCAACCCCAATCTCGAGCCTCGGGAAGTGTCCTTATGGGGCATCATGGTAATGGGGAAATTGGACCCCCCGATTTTACCCTACACAGATAGTTTCCGCGTTTCTTAGAGTGAAAGCGATAAGAAACAACCTTGAATTTTCGCCCCCCTCCGATACTCTTGTAACGATGGTGGCCACACAGTGCCAAAAAGACGATATACATAGCCCTTGAAGGCCTTTGCATTGATTATTGCAGTTAGCCGCCCCTTTGGCCTTCTTCGACGCGCACGTGGGGTTTCTATAAATACTCCCCTTTTCGTTCCTTCCAACTTACTGCATTTTCGAGCCCCATAAGAGGCTCCTTCTGCTTTTACCATCGTTCTTCTTTAAGAGCACAACTTCCCTTTTTCTTCAGGAATTTTCTAGGGATGGCGAGAACTTCCGCCTCCGTTTCTCAGGAGAATGCGACCTCATCCTCCTTTCTTCTATCTCAGGGTGAAGTGGCAATGCCTCCCCGTGCTGAGGAATATGTCCTCGGAATTTTCACGATGGCTTCTGATTTCAAGGTCGAGAAGCCCTCTTCGAAGCCGGGATGCCGCGAGCCCGTGACTCAGTACATTAGCTCAATAACAGATGTCGGAAGAGTGAGAGCTGATTGTCGCTGGGGGGACGCGGTGCTTGTGGAGATTTTTGCTCGAGGGGAGGATGTTACGACATACAAAGCCAGTTTTTTAAGTGTGTATGCTTACCCGTTTACCCTAGGGCCGGTGGGACCGTCCTCGCCCGTGATCGACCCCGTGATTCTCGACTTCTGCCAACGATATCAAGTGGCCGTTGGCCAAATTCTTCCTTCTTTCTAGCGCGTTCTTTATATGATCAGGTACTATGTGAGCATGATCGAGGGGATGCCATTCTCTCTCGATCATCTGATCGGGATGTACAGCCCTTGTATCTTTCGCGGGGGTCTGATTAAGCTCTGTTGCCGAGCCTCAAAGGCCCTTTTTGCCTGTACCGAAGATCTCGGGAACGGGGGATGGATAAGCCGCTTCGTCCGAGTAAGGACCTCTGACCTGATCCCGGTGGAAAGGATGTCGTTCCCCGAGAGGTGGAATGTGGAACGTAAGTAGGCATGTTATCTATCGTTCCCTTGATTTTCTTTGACTACGTTAGAATGCACTAAATTTTTCTTGATAATGCAGCCGCGGAAATCTATCCCCGCGCGATTACGGACCTCCCGAATTGGGTCAGTCGTCTAAATTCGGTTTGCCCATATGCCGAGCGGATGTGGCGTGATTTGTCTCAAGCACGGTGGGAGGCTAAAGATCACGATGAGCCTTTACCCCTGCCGTAGTCATATTTTTTGACCTGAGTCGCTATTAGCAGCGTTCTTGTTTCCTACATTTACCCCTTGATGGAGGGAGAATCGCTTGGTGAGGAAGGCGCTTTGGTATCCGATGACGGGAAAAAGAGACAATGGGATCCGTCGGACGGGCCCTCGGAATCTAAGAAGATAAAGGCGGAAGAAACTGAGGCCAACCAGGCAGCCCTAACTCGAGTTGACGGCGAGGGAGAAAATAACTTCTCAACGGCACCCGAGGGAGCGACAAACCTGGCTGACCCTTGCGCCGTGGAGGTGGTGTCTTTCGAGCTGGAGTCTGAGGGTGCTGCGATCCAACTTTGTAGCAGGGAGACAACTGAGGGGGCACCAGGTGTAGCCTCCGAGCTGGCCGATGATCAGGTTTTCCCTCGGACAGCCGTGCCTTCGGTAGATGATTCGGAAGGGCCTAGTCTTGGGGCCCTAAATGGGCAAGGGATGGTCCCCATGAATCTTGCTAGTGTCGTGGTTGTGATTGATTCCCCTCAGGGAACGACCCTATCTCCTACAGGAGTGCAAGATGCCCCGCGCGAAGAGAATTTCGAAGTGGAGAGACCTATCAAAGGTGGAGGTGTACCCGGGGGTCTTCCAACCATTCCCGAGGAAATCCCTGAGATCGATGCTTCACTCGTCTTTGGTGAGATGAGCAGGCTCTGTGAGCAGGTGACCCGTGCGAACCCTGTCTGTCACTCTGGCCTTGGTTGTTCTGATATTTGTCTTTCTAACTTGCCCTTTTCTGTGGTTCAGGCCAAGGCGCTTTATAGTCAGACTTTCGCCCGGTATTGGGGTGAGGTGATCCGTCGTGAGCTCGAGAAAGCTCATCTTACTGAACAGGTTATCTAGTCCCTATTCGCCATTATCTGAATGTGTTTGCCAGATCTCAGTGTCTTAACATCTCCGTCCTGGTTTGTGCAGTTTGAGAAGGAAGGCGCTTTGTTGAGGAAGGAGCTCCGGGCCAGAGATTTTGAAGTCTTCGAACGCAAACGGCGCGTAAGGGAGATAACTTCCGAGAGGGATGCCTTCCAGGAGAAAGTGACCCTAGTCGGGCGTCAGCTTAGTAATGCGAGGGAGGATAGTGATAAGTACAGAGGTCTCTATTACGAGCTGGTAGCTGCACTATCCGAGATCAAAACCGAAGCTGAGGCGCTCATATCTTTGCATAGAGAGGATGCTATTGCAACCATCACTCAGACCGGGAAGGTGGAGGCCCTGGGGAGGAGAGATGCTGCCTTGCTTACTTTCAAAGGTGTATCGGGCAGTGGCTCAGGAGGAGACAAAAATGAAGGCGCAGCTCCCGGAGAGGAAGAGGCCGCTGAAGGACCCGTTGCCGATGGGACGCAACCCTCGGTGAAGCCATCGGAGGCGTAGGCTCAATAATGGATTAGGATTTTGTTTGCCTTTCTCCTTGTAAGGGATTTTCCAATATTTGTAAACATTCCCTCTGGGGGTCATAAGAAGGTTTTTTGGCTTCCTATCCTTTCTTTCCCTTTCGTGCGGGCTGGCGACAATGGCTCTTACGCCTTGGGCTGATGCGGCCTTTTACGTGTAAGCTGGCGACAACGGCTCTTATGACTTTAGGTCGAAGCGACCTTTTATGTGTAAGATGGTGTTTGAGCTCTTATGCTTTTTGCCCTGGGCACTTTCAGGTAACTATTTTGGGTTCAGTCTCCGAGTCGGGTTTTGACTCGAGATTTTTCGACCCTCAAGTTTTCAGATTTGTGTGGGCTGGCGACAATGGCTCTTACGCCTTGGGTCGAAGCGACTTTTCATGTGTAAGCTGGCGTTTGAGCTCTTATGCTTTTTGCCCTGGGGCATTTCAGGTAACTATTTTGGGTTCAGTCTCCAAGTTGGGTTTCGGCTCGAGCTCTTTCGACCCTCAAGTTTTCAGATTTGTGTGGGCTGGCGACAATGGCTCTTACGCCTTGGGTTGAAGCGGCCTTTCATGAGGGCTTTATGTTCCCCTCGTTAAGGACTTTCTACGATAAATTTTGCCTAACTCTTCGACGGTTCGAGAAGAACCTCGATTACGAGCCGTTTTGCGGCGATGATCGAGCACCTCGGGAGGTTTAGCTCGGAGGCTGAGTATCTCAAAGCCCTTGATTTGGAGCTGACATGGTCGAAGCTCTTTTGCCTATGTCGAGGGTAGCCTGTTTAACCGGTTCTTTTCGAAGTAGATTCGAAGTAATTGAAGGCCTGTGATTTTGTAGCGACGGTCGGGCGTCCCCGAGTCGCGTTAGTTTGGCTGGTACAACCTTATGACCGTAGTCATTTGTGCTTGGCCAGAGCCGTTTTTGATCCCAAGTGAAGTAGTTTGGGCGTCTATATTGAGGGTATGCCTTTTTAGGGGTCTTACAAGTTTGATATATAGCCTAAACTTTGAGATCGGGTTTATGCCTTTAGCAAGGTCTTACAAAATTTTCATGCCGTTGAGGTCTTACAGTTTCTTTAGATACTTGGTACAAGTATGGTTCATCCCTTGCTTGAGGTCTTACAGATGTTGTCACTTGGTACAAGTGTGATTGATGCCTTGCTCGAGGTCTGACAGATGTTGTTGTTGCCTTATTTAGGCCATACGAGATCGAGTCTGCCCGCTCGGGGTCTTATGGCCTCGAGTTTTATAACAAATGGAGATTTGGCGACAGTCCCCGAGTTATCGAGGGTGTTCTGGCTCGGGAGCCGTTACTTATAGACTTGGTATTGCCTCGTTGAGGGCTTATGATTTTGGAGTCCCGACCCGGAGGTCATTCAGATGTTGAATTATGGACGTCAGTCTCCGAGCGTTCGTTGTTAAGCAGATGATGCTATGTATATGAGGTTTAGAGACGAAGTAAGTGCTAAAAATGAAGTGATAATCAAACCGAGAGGCTGAACATCGAGGCCTCGAGCTTGTCGATATGGGGGCCTCGGGGTCGATTCAGTGGCTCGATAATGAGCTATTGGGGGCGATCAGGGTATGACTAAAAGTTATGTCAAAATTAGTAAAGGCTCTTTATGGCCAATGATAAGCAATAAATGATGAACAAGTATGAAGATAATAAATGAAAGCAATAATAACAAGAAAATATGTTAGAAAGCAGAGAGAATGTTCTTCATATATTCGTGTGGAGTAACTGAAGCAACAGACCTTACATAATGATAGGGATCCCCTTTATATAGGAGGGGAGTCTCAATATAGTACAAAATGTATTAAAGACAAAGAAAACGGAGACGGGACAACTAGATATGACACCCTGATTCAGGGTCAAGGTAGTCCACTAGGCTCTGTCAGCCCTAGCTGTGTATCTTGGGAATTCCCCATTTCTCTCAATATATCCGTTGATCCGCAAGGCTCCGAGATCGAACACCGACAATCCCTCGAAGGTGAACCTCGACCCCGGTCTCGAGCCTCGGGAAGTGTCCTTATGGGGCATCATGGCAACGGGGAAATTGGACCCCCTTATTTTACCCTACACATACGGCTTTTCCAAACATAGCATAGATAGTAAATAGAACTCAACTGCTAGCCAAACAATTAAGCAGTTATGCATAGAATTAGAGAAACAACCAAAGATGATAACTCGAACTAACGGTAATATAATTAATAAACATAAATATTCACGACAACCACAACCCTAGAACGCGAAGTTTAGCTCCACATAGACATGGTGGCAAAATAACAAATCATCAACAAAGTAAAGATTACTAAGTTTGATGGAAGAAAGATGGAATCTGAAGAATTCCGGCCTCCACGGCGGCTCCGTGCCCTCCTTAGGTCAAAAGTATGTCAAAAGATCTCGAAATAATATTTTTACATGTATTTATACCAAGTAGGGTCGGGCCCAGACGAAAACACCTTTTCCTGCGTGAACTGGGATAATAACTCTGTAAAAATTACACAGGCACGCTACATGGGGCGACACGCCAGGCGGCGTGGTAGTAAGCTTTATCAGAGAGCGTGCAAAATCACAACAGCACCAATTTATGCAGCCGCGACGCGATGCCGTTGTGTGTTTTTCTTAGAGTACGGATTTTTCTTGACTTTTTGATATCAAGACATGGTTCTCGATCCCCGAACACAATTCCGGCTTAATCCCTTGGGCTTTTACTCAGACTTCAAAGCTCCAAATAGCTCGAATTCATTCCATAACATCTTCATAGCTCGGAGTCACTCCTAGAAGGCATAAAACACGCAATTAGTGCAAAACACTAGCGATTAAAGCTCAAACTCAATTAAAGTGCAGTAAATTAGAGTACGATAAGCGACTAAAATACGTAATTATAGCCTACCATCATGGATTGTTAAAATCAGTGTTTTAAAAGGCGTGGGCGTAAGGCGAGGCATTTTACATATGCCTCGGCAAGGCGAAAGCCCCAATGCACGGGGCGTAAGCCCCATAGGTATTTAAATTTTAATATTTTATAAAATAATATAATTACAGTAAACAATTATGAATAGGTAAAATTGCATAAATATTGAATAAAACTATAACTATGTGAAATATATATATATATATATATATATGTACTCCACCCCCACAAAAAACTAGTCAAAACAATCTATTATATGCTACTTAGAAGCACAAGTAACCTGAGTCGAAAAGAATAAAGTTTTCTACATGGAGGAACAAAAAGGATGAGTAACCTGCAATTTGAACTTTGAACTTGCTGCTATGAAGAAGAATGTAATTCTCTTTGTATTTGTAGTAAAAAATTAAATATTCGTTGCTTTTAGGAGATATTAGCGGACTAGCGAACAAGATAAAAATTTGGGAAAGATCATGAATTAGGGCTTCGATCAATAAAAATGTATTGACTTTTAAATTTAATGCATTTCAATTCCGTTTTAAAACTTTCGAGTAATTACCAAGTTGACTTTTGAGAATGTGGGTGTTACATGGACTTATTTAACTAATTTTATTTTAGTTTGAAAAAGTCTCTGGAGCTTACGCCTCACTAAATAAACGCGCCTCAAACATCCGGGCGTACGCCCCGAAAGCCCGGGCGTACACCGCGAATTGCTGGGCGTACGCCTCTTGAGACTTTCGCCCCACACCACCATCGCCTCATGGCGTTTTTTGTGCGCCTCGCCCCAGGGCTCGCCCTAAAAACGCCTTTTTAAAACACTGGTTGAAATTTGAAAAACAAATTTATGTTTCGTAACGTAAGATTCAATTTCTGAAGTTTCATTAAAGAGATAGAACTACTTAAAATTGGAGTTTTTGAAGTTGTATTTGAAAGATAGAAGAACTTAAGATTTGATTTTTGAAGTTGCATTCAAGACATAGAACTATTTAAGATTCGAATTTCTGAAGTTGAATTTGAAAAGTAGAAGAATTTAAGATGACATAGAACTATTTAAGATTCGAATTTCTGAAGTTGAATTTGAAAAGTAGAAGAATTTAAGATTTATTTTCGGAAGTTGTATCGAAAAGATAGAACTACTCAAGGTTCGAATTTTTTGAAGTTGCATTTGAAAGATAAAAGAATTTAAGATTTGATTTCCGAAATTACATTGAAGAGATAGAACTATTTAAAATTCGAATTTTTTTAAGTTACATTTGAAAGATAGAATAATTTAAAATTTGATTTTTGAAGTTGAATTGAATAAATATAACTACTTCAGGTACCACTGAGTAAATTTTATAAATTTTTATACAATGTGGGGGTAACTTTAGTGACAACCTCAAAAATGGGTATGTGAAATGTTTCCTTGACACATTGACTCGCGGGCAACTTTATAAATGCGACCGTCCGGTTTCAAATCGGTTCATTTGACACCATTAGTTATTGTTCTTTTTTTCATTTATGTGATCTTTTACTATTTGAGAGTTAAATAATTTTAACTTTAATGCAAATTTCTTAAACTTTTTCTAAATATCTTTTCACAACACAAAATTATGATTGTATAATACTTTGGGTAGTTCCTAAAGAGGAAAAAACTTAATTTCAAAGAAGACTGATAAATGCGCTTTATAAAGTGTTTAGTTCCAATTATGATTTATAATGCTTTGGGTAGTTCCTTAATTGGATAATATTTTATTTCGAAAAAGAATGAATCAGTGTCCATATTTCACGCCAAATTTGATGTGCAGACTCTCTTTACAGTTTCAAACATCTTATTTTCTCAAGGGACAAAAAAAAAATTTAGAATAGTTTAAGAAAAAACTTTATTCCTAAGTAAGGGACATAAGTCAGAAATCAGCGTAGGCAAAAATCAAAAGAAACAAAAATAGAAGAGAAGAGAAAGTGGAAGATGCACACTTATGCTTGCCACCTTATCTTTATGATCGTATATCATTAGATCAAAATGAATGAAAATGACACCAACCCACCATGTTTCTAAAGTTTCAACGAAGTGGGCTCCTCCCCAAATGATTATCCTCTTTAAAAATCAACATTTTGTAGAAAAAAGAAGAGTTAAAGGATAAAGGAAGCAAGGCACTACCGTTATTCAAACCTTTTGCACCACAATGAATATATTCCTAATTGGCTCCAACCTAGACATAACTGGTGCGGGGTGCCTAATAGGAAATGAGGACTATACAAATCCAATATCATCTCTCTCTTTTTTTCTTTTTTTCTTTTTTGGGGGGTGGGGGAGGGGTGTGTGATCAAGAATTTAAAAAAAAAGTCAGAATTTTCTAATTTCTGTAGATCTAAAATTGCACCAAAATTTCAAGATATCTTTCTGCGAATAGATTATATTTAAGTTATATAATACTGCTATGTGTAAAGGTCTTTTTTTGTAAGAATAGTTTAACATATTATAGCTGGTTATTTATATTCTTATTCTTCAATGAGGTCCTAATACCCCCTCAACTATTTTAAAGCAGAATATACGCCCTTAGGGATTTTTGGGACAATGGTGGGATATCTCATGGGATTAGTTATTCCATCTTCTATATGGGATCTAATCCCACCATTTTATAGATCGTTCGGTACGTGGGACTGTATTGGAAAAAAATCGAATTTACATATTGAAGATGACGTGTCATGACACGTGGATTGGTCAAATGGTCAAAACGTGGTAATCAGTTAGGAGGCACGAGTAACAACAGATGCGGGAGAGAAGATACTTAAAGGCACGAGCTATTATTCAAATGAAATGAGACTCGTACCTGTTCGAGTCATTTAAAGCTCGAAGATCAGAAGGAATTGAAGACATGAATCTGATAGCGTAAAAGAGTCCAAATTCAGCATTAAATGCCAAATACGTTAGAGAATTTGTATTTAATAGGAATGATTGAGTAACGTTTCTTTTAATGTCATTTATTGCTCATAATTGCCTCATTAAGACAAAGGCATTACACTTTCTCTTAGAATTAACTATAAAGGGAGAAGGTCTCAACATCTGTAGGAGAGATCATTGTGACTATACTGAAATATAAACTTATTCATTGCTTTATTGTCATTCTTAAAGTCTCTCATTTCTTGATTATCAGTAACCCGATTTCTCTCTTAATTTCTAGCTTTAACCAAATATTCAGTTTTTTGGTTAAACAATCTGATAATCTATTCTTTTTAAGTTACATTTTATCCGTTGTTATCATCATGTTAAACAACAACAACAACAATAACAGTGAAAATACCTTGGGAAACCATGAAAATCAAATCCATCAAAATCAAGGAGATTTACAAAACATTAACGTGGTTCCTTCCCCTCAAAATTCACCACGTCAATCTCGTGAAGGCACTCCAACTCCTGAATCTCGTGTTGTTGAACAAGAGCAATCTGAACATTTTGAAGGAGCAGATGAAGCTTTACAAAAAGTAATTGATGCACGGGTTAGCAAAGCTCTTCAAGCTCTAGTTAGTCGATTACCTGTTGCACCACACGCACCTACGCCTAATAACAATACATTGGAGAATCCTCGTTCTGGCCTTGTTAATTATGGAAATGGAGGAACCCCCAGTGAACCACAGGAAGGAGAACCAGGTAATTCAAATAATTCTCATTTGCAAAATTTAGTACTAACTTTGCAGAAACAGCTTAAGGAACAAAATGAGCGCATCGAGCAAATCCCTGGAGTTCCCCCTGTAATCAAAGGAGTGGATGTGGATAAATACTCGCAACAACCTTGGAAACCAAGTGCTGCTCCCCTTCCAATCCCTAAAAAGTTCAAAATACCTGACATCTCGAAATATGATGGCACAACAGACCCACGTGATCACGTAACTGCATTTACTACAGGTGTAAAAGGCAACGACTTGACCAAGCAAGAAATTGAATCAGTGTTGGTCAAGAAATTTGGAGAAACACTCACCAAGGGTGCATTAACCTGGTATTCTCTTTTATCTGAAAATTCTATAAACTCTTTTGCTGAGCTTGCAGATTCTTTTATTAAAGCACACTCGGGAGCTCAAAAGGTTGAGAAAAGAATGGAAGACATTTTCAAAATTAAACAAGGGGACTCAGAGTTGCTCAGAGATTTTGTTGATAGATTCCAACGTGAAAGGATGACTTTACCCCGTGTACCTGATAATTGGGCTGCAATAGCTTTTGCAAGCAACTTAAATGATAAAAGTTCAGAAGCCACAAGAAGACTTAAAGAAAGCCTTCAAGAGTTCCCTGCAACCACGTGGAATGACGTTTATAACAGGTACAGTACGAAGTTGCGAATTGAGGAAGATACCGTGCCTCAGTTTCATCATGAAGAAAGGAGCAATTCCAGGAGGTCAGAAACCGAAAAAAGATCGGGTAAAAACATATACGATCCATATATGGGACCTGCAGGAAAAGACTCACGGTCAAAGCAGGATAATCAATGATATGATCAAAAATTGAGGAACAGGGAATCTGGTTCTTCATCAAGGTTCAGAAATGACCGAAACAGACAAGAGTCACGAGATGATGACAGAAGTTTAAAGGCGAGATTCGGTGGATATAATTTCAATGTCACTACCTCCGAGCTCATAGCTGTTTTGAGGAGCATGGGAGATAAGGTACGGTGGCCAAAAGAGATGCGGTCAAATCCAAATAGGCGCAATCCAGATCATTGGTGCGAATTCCACAATGATCACGGGCATATGACTTCAGAATGTAGATTCTTACAAAGTGAAGTGGACCATCTATTGAAACAAGGGTATCTCACTGAGTTATTTAGTGATCAAGGTAAGCAAGCCTATATGAAAAATAGGCAAGAGCCACCAAAGTCCCCATCACCCAAGAGAACCGTGAATGTTATAAGTAGGGGAGAAGATATTTATGGTGTAACATATACGGCTTCCAACAAGGTTTCTAAAGTAATGATTACACATGGGAAACGGGTACGACAGGTTTTAGAAAACGAAAGTGTTTCTTTCGATGATGCAGATACTGAAGGAGTGATGACCCCCCACAACGACGCACTGGTAATATCTTTACTTGTACACGACACTAATGTAAAACGAGTTTTGATTGATCCAGGAAGTTTCGTAAATATTATACTACTAAGGGTATTACGTGAAATGCAAGCTGAAGACAAAATGATACCGAAGGCGCATACCTTGTCCGGGTTCGACAATTCAAGTGTGGTAACAAAAGGAGAGGTAATTCTAACAACTTTTGCTGCAGGTGTTGTTAATGAAACTAAATTTCAGGTAGTAGATATGGAAATGGCTTACAATATGATCATGGGGAGACCTTGGATCCATGATATGGATGCTGTCCCGTCAACTCTACATCAAGTTATTAAATTCCCGTACACCGTGGGGGATTTGCCAAATTCGTGAGGATCAGCAGACAGCCAGAAGTATTAACGCTGTAACAGATACGAGCATTGTAAATAAAGAAAAATAGCAATTACAGCAAACAGTTGAAGGTAAGGTTCAAACCGCAGCTGAACAAGGACGGACAGATGTAGACTCGAGACCTGACACAATTCAAGAGCCTGAAGAGAATGAAAATATCAAAACAACAATTGAAGAACTCGAAGCTGTGATATTATTTGAGCAATGGCCTGAACGGAAGGTTTATGTTGGAGCCAATCTAAGCTCCGACATGCGAGGTATGTTAATTGAATTTCTGAAAGCTAACGTGGATTGTTTTGCTTGGTCCCATGCTGATATGACAGGAATACCACCGGATGTGATGACTCACAAACTAAATGAAGACCCATCATTCACACCAATAAAGCAAAAGAAAGAAAGCNGACTCAGAGTTGCTCAGAGATTTTAGTGATAGAGTTCCAACGTGAAAGGATGACTTTACCCCGTGTACCTGATAATTGGGCTGCAATAGCTTTTAGCAAGCAACTTAAATGATAAAAGTTCAGAAGCCACAAGAGACTTAAGAAAGCCTTCAAGAGTTACCCTGCAACCACGTGGAATGACGTTTATAACAGGTACAGTACGAAGTTGCGAATTGAGGAAGATACCGTACCTCAGTTTCATCATGAAGAAAGGAGCAATTCCACGAGGTCAGTAACCGAAAAAAGATCAGGTAAAAATAGAAACGATCCATATATGGGACCTGCAGGAAAAGACTCACGGTCAAAGCAGGATAATCAACGATATGATCAAAAATCGAGGAACAGGGAATCTGGTTCTTCATCAAGGTTCAGAAATGACCGAAACAGACAAGAGTCACGAGATGATGACAGAAGTTTAAAGGCGAAATTTGGTGGATATAATTTCAATGTCACTACCTCCGAGCTCGTAGCTGTTTTGAGGAGCATGGGAGATAAGGTACGGTGGCCAAAAGAGATGCGGTCAAATCCAAATAGGCGCAATCCAGATCATTGGTGCGAATTCCACAATGATCACGGGCATAAGACTTCAGAATGTAGATTCTTACAAAGTGAAGTGGACCATCTATTGAAACAAGGGTATCTCACTGAGTTATTTAGTGAGAAAGGTAAGCAAGCCTATATGAAAAATAGGCAAGAGCCACCAAAGCCCCCATCACCCAAGAGAACCGTGAATGTTA
>NW_017679412.1:0-569 GCF_001879085.1 Nicotiana attenuata
AAATATTAAAAAAAAATACGGTTTGAAAATTGAGTCCGAAAATATTTTTAGGCTCAAAAATCCAAAACATTTCGTAAAAGTCCCTCTTTAGAAAGTAAGAGGCAAACTTTTCAAAAATCTAAAAAAAAAAAAGAAGAAAAAAACTAAAAATATTTCTTTTTACTTCTAAAAATTCCCAAAGTTCCAATAAAAAGAAAAGAATTTTTTTAGAAGTCTTTCTTCAAAAATCAAAAGAAAAATCAAAATCAAAAATCAAAAAAAATATTTTCCTTTTTCTTTTAAAGCATTTCTTTCAAAATTCCAAAAAAAAAAAAAGAAGAGTTAGCTTATTTACCTTATTTGCAAGAACTACGCTTGGTCTGATTCATGCAGGGTCATGATACGTAGGCAATCTCCATAGGATTCGACCGTAACCCTAAAAAAAAAAGAGAGAGAAATACGAGGGATGGAAAGAAAAGAAAAACAAGAGAGAAAGAAACGCAGAAAGAGAAAATAAGGAATCGAGAGAAAGACCATGGCAAAGAAAAGGGAAAAGCAGAAAATGAAAACAGAGGGAAAAGAAAAATGAG
>NW_017679412.1:4845-6804 GCF_001879085.1 Nicotiana attenuata
AAAATATTTTCTTTTTTCCTTAGAAAAAGAGAAAACAAATGAAAATTCAAACAAAAATATTTTCTTTCTACTTTTAAAATTCCCAAAGTTCAAATAAAAAAAAAGAATTTTCAGAAGTCTTTCTTTCAAAAATAAAGTCAAAATAAAAAATCCAAAAAACATTCCCTTTCTTCTTTTAAAGCATTTTTAGAAAATTCAAAAAAAAAAGAAAGAAAACAAAATTTTCAAAAAATTAACAAAAAAAAAACTATTTTTTGCCTTAAAGCTTTCATTGTCTGAGTTTTATAAAAAGAAAAAAAAAGAGTTAGTTTACTCAATTCCCAATTTTGCCCGAACTACGCTGGTTTGATTCTCACCGGATGTGAGATACGTAGGCAACCCTCATCGGGTCCAACCACCCTTTTGCAAAATTAGCCAAAAATACCAAAATTTTAATTTTTTGTCAAATAAATCGGGCGATGAAATTCTTGTTTAAAAATAAGCCGAATGTCCCCAAAAGGGCGCCGGAAGGCTGTTTTTGCAAGAACAGCCACCCTGAGTCATTTTCAATGGTTTGCGGGCACAACCTTAAAATCTCCCTCCTGGAAGTGGTGAAAGGCCGTATCTGCAAAACCGAGTCTTTGTTTTCTTAAATAAAAGTTTTGAAAAATAGCCACTTTTTCCTTTTAGATCAAAATAAATCATTAAAATACTCCTTAGATATCTTTCTTTCATAAATAATAAATATTAAAAAAATCCAAATTTTGAAAATTGAGTCCGAAAAATATTTTTGCTCAAAAGTCCAAAACATTTTCATAAAAGTCCCTCNCTCAAACAAAAATTCAAACAAAGTATTTCTTTCTTTCAAAATATCAAAAGAAAAATCAAAATAAAAAATATTTCCCTTTCCTTTCTAAAGCATTTCTTTAAAAAAATTCAAAAAGAGAGTTGGTTTATTTACCTTATTTGCAAGAACTACGCTTGGTCTGATTCATGCGGGGTCATGATACGTAGGCAATCTCCATAGGATTCGACCGTACCCCTAAGAAAAAAAGAAGAAAATACGAGGGGAGGAAATAAAGGAAAAACAAGAGAGGAAAAGAAACGCAAAAGAGAAAATAAGGAATCGAGGGAAAAACCACGGCAAAAGAAAAGGGAAAAGCAGAAAATGAAAAACAGAGGGAAAAGAAAAACGAGAGAAAAACAAATAGAAAGAGAAAGAAAAGCAAGAAAAACAGAGGGTAGAAATCAAAAGAAGAGAAAATAGAAAAGAAAAACCGGGATGACGCATGCAACCAGTGCAAACATGTAGACATCTGTTTAACTGTATAGGTGCATCACACCCCAATGTGCGATTACCTATATGTTACTTGTCTCAAACTAACCGTGTGTAGCTGTCAATTCCAGCCTAAACGCTGGCATCGCATCAATACTTTACCAGATCGAAAGGAAGTGTGGAAATGTCTACAGAAATGACTTTGCCCGCAGTTCCCATCTCTCAGGACAACCCCATCTCGGGGATCCCGACATCTGAGTCTGTCACAGCTAAAGAGAAACGAATACTACGTCTCCGACTCATGGAGATGTGGGACGCATGGACCAATGGAAGAGAGCCTCCAAGCGCCATCCCTGGCTTTCCTGAATTCTTCCCGAGAACAGGGGGTACCTCGAACATCCCCATCAGTCATCCAAATACTCCATCTTCACTGCTCCACCATGCTCTGCTACAACACAGCCTTCACTGCCAAGGCCCGCCTTTGATCCCTCGGTCTTCACTTTCCAAAATCCCATCTTTCAAGCAGATCCTCCTCAATATCCCACATACACTTACCCTCAGCCACCGCCATTTGAGCTCACACCAGGGCAAGATAAAACTCTCAAAGCTCCTAAACAGATGAGATGGCAAAGAGAATGAGGTAGCCATGAGCAGAGCTTGAAGAACATGCAAGGTTTGAGTGGGCAGAAGAGTGTATCATATAC
>NW_017679412.1:13199-16986 GCF_001879085.1 Nicotiana attenuata
ACATTGGCCCAAATTTTTGTTCCACCCAGCTGGCCCAAATCAAAAACAACCCAAACCCAATCCCTTCCCTCTTGTTAAATCAGACCCCTCCCTCACATTGAGAAGGGGACCTAGAAAAAGATGCTAGAAATCCCCTCCTCCGAACTTCATCACAGAGAACTGCGCTTTCCATAAGAAAAAATAAGAGAACGGGACCTACCCTCTCCAAAACGAATCATCTCCACCCTAACTCAGCCGTCGACCACCTTTTGACCACCAGTCTGCTACTTCACTCACGAACAGACGGACAAATCTGGTCCCATTTTGCTCTTTCACTTCGATTTTCTGGGAATTTGATTGACCTTGGAGCTGTGGTAACTACTGGTTTGCGTTTCGTTAATTAGCTGAATTCGTAGCTGAACACCGGCCTTCGTGTTCAGCCTTCACGTGGCGTTGGTTGTTCGTTTATTTTAGCAGAGAGTTAAACACATAAAACTCTTGATGTAATTGAATGTTCTTCAATGAAAATGAGCTATTGAGCTACCTGAGATCCTGTATGATATGTGTTTTGCTCAGATTTTGGTGCTAAAACTGTCTCATCATGTTGAATCCGACTATGCCATGAAATTATAGCTCAATGATGTTAATTGGAGTTTTTAAAATTGGGTTTTCGGGTGTGGTGCAGTAACTTTTAATTTTTCCGTATTCCTTGTGCTCGTCCATCAGATCTGTGGGATTTTTGATTTCTTTGTCAAGTATCTATTTGTGACTCTTTGTTTTGAGCTGAAGATGTATAATTGGAATGGCTTGTTGATTAATTTTATTCGTTAGTGACATGGAACTCACCTGAACTAAGTGTTAATAGTGAAAATATCATTATATTTGAACCCCTTTCATTTTGATGTTGGCTGGACGTTTTGTGAGCTCATGAGGAACATGCTTAAGACCAATTGATTGAAGGATGTAAAACTATAATCTCATTTTGTGTAGCCAAGAAACAGAATTTGTCTCCATTTGAGGAAAATCAACTCTTCTTACCATGGTATTGTAAAATGTCCTATTCTGTTGCGCCAATTGACTGATATTGGCTCATATGAGGCTTAGATCCAATTTAATGTCTATGGACCATTACTGTGCGTTCTTTTATTGTTATTTTGAATAAAGATAGTTAAATCCAAAAGGCCTCTTCTGATCTATGATTCAAATAGCACTAAGTATAAAAGTTTCCTTGCCACAAGCCATTCGTCTGTTTTCTTGGAAGATATGTACCTTTTTATGAATTCCATTGAAACTAATATGGCCGTAATTTTAGTATTGGTTAATTGGATTTTGTTGAGTTGATTTGTTATATCTGGATTAGGGGCTGAGTTATGCATCCTTGGTATTACATTGGGCCAAGTCTTAAAATTTAAAATGCTAGAAGCCAAAATCCTTCTAAAAATTACATTAGGAATATGAGAATTAATTTGCAAATATAAATTTAGGTTCTCGAGTTAAGTAGCGGGTTCAAATTAAGAGGGTCCTCCCTTTTGTTTGAATTCGGGCTTGAAATCGAGGCCCGAATTTATAAGTGTGAATTAATTAGGCCCTTTTTAGAGACAAACAATAAATAGAAAATCGTAGTTTGCTTTAGGTTGGCCTTTTAAATAAAAGTGAGATGAGCCTCGCCACACAAAAATGCATAAACCGCGGGGCCTTCATTAAATGCTTAATTAAAAATACTTAGAATTCGGGACGTGCCGTTTAGCGAATTTCACGGCCTCCCGCAAAGATAATAATACATTAGTCACTTTAGGCGCGCTTTTTTTTTTTTTAATAATTTTACCTTCCTAAATACGGGTGTGCATTTCATGCGACCCAAATCCAAATCCAAAAACGTTGAATAAAAAATGTGTCAAGGATCCGGGTGCATTTCATGTGACGTGATCCGAAAACATGTTTTTTAGACGAAGTTCACTTTCTTAAAAAATTAACTAAAAAGCGGAAAATAATCTTTAAAATGCACTATAGGTTGGAGCATGTATTAAAATCAGATTGTTAGCCAATTATAATAATTTAAGCGACCGTGCTAGAACCACGGGATACGGGGGTGCCTAACACCTTCCCTCGGGTCAACAGAATTCCTTATTCAGAATTTCTGGTTCGCAGACTCCAATTGGGAAGTCGAAAATTTCCTCGATTTGGGATTCAAGTCAAACCGGTGACTTGGGACACCAAAAGCCGATCCTATCCCAAGTGGCGACTCTAAAAACAAATAAATAATCCCATTTCGAATAATGTCACTTTAAATGGAAAAACTCCCTTATACATTATCCTTCGGGGTAGGTGTGTAAAAAAGGAGGTGTGACAGCTCTGGCGACTCCGCTGGGGACACGAACCCAGAATTTTGATTCAGGGTTCAAGAATTCGAGCTTAGTACATTTGTTATATTTGGCTTTATCTGATTTTTCTACATGTTCCATGCTATATGTGATAAATGTTTTACCGCTTTGATATTTATTGAAATTGTATATATAAACTGTCGCGAATCCCTTCCTCTCTCTAAGTCTTCTACATCATGGAGAAGGGTGCACTTCGTATAGCTTCTCTTCTGTTTAGAGTCTTTTCCCATTTAGAACGAGGTTTGGATAAGTTGCAAAGCCGGCGGAGCTTCTGTATCCCCAGTACGCTGCCTCCCCCTCGACTCGAGTTGTCCGCTCGGGTAAGCCAGGTCTAGACCAATAAACCTAGGGTTAAACCTAGAAGAACAAAACCTCATGCCGGATCCCTAGTAGGACGTTTGTTTGCATCATGTGCATTTGACTTAGGGGACTCAACACAGGGGTTGGGTCCGTTTAGGACAGGTGACCTGAAATAAATTGACCATCCTGATGCATCTTACGTTCTACTTGCGCATTTATTTGCTCGGCTTTGCATGTTGACCGACTTGTCTAAATGAGTGAATTATGAAAATAAGCAGTGAGGGTGACCATTTGTTGTGAAAAACCAAATGACCAACTAGCACCGAAATGCTGCCGGATTTTTTGAAAAAAAAAAAAGAGAAAAGTATTTGGAAAATAGAAAGAAAATTGTTGTTCAAAAATATACTTTTGACTTTGTCAAATCTGACCGAACTACGCGGGTCTGATTCTCACCGAATGTGAGATACGTAGGCAAACCTCATCGGTTCCGACCCCAATTTTCAAAAAATCCAAAAATATTTTCCTTTAGTTCCTTCTTTAAAAATCTTTCCTTAGAAAATTCAAAAAAAAAAAAAAGAATAGTAGTTTTTAAACTCAAAAAAATAGTTTCCTTCTATCTAATGTCTTTCATACAAAAAGAAAAATCAATAAAAATCCAAATCCGAAAATATAGGTTTCCTTCATTTTGAAGTATTTTTCCAAAAATCCAAAAAAAAAATCAGAACCAAAAATCCAAAAAAATACTTTTTAGATGTCTTTCTTTTGTAAGTGTCCATAAAAATTTTGAAAAATTGAAGTCCAAAAATATTTTTGCTTTTCCTTAGAAGTACTTTTGTAAATAAATAAAAGCTCAGAAATTCAAAACATTTTTCTTAAAGAAGTTCCCCTTTCGAAAATTAAGAGGTTACATCCAAAATCCAAAAATATTTTCTTTATTTTCCTTAGAAAAAGAGAAAACAAATGAAAAACTCAAACCAAAAGTATTTTCGTTCTAATTTTAAAATTCCCAAAGTTCAAATAAAAAAAAGAATTTTCAGAAGTCTTTCTTTCAAAAATAAAGTCAAAATCCAAATCCAAAAAACATTCCCTTTCTTCTTTTAAAGCATTTTTAGAAAATTCAAAAAAAA
>NW_017679413.1:0-16985 GCF_001879085.1 Nicotiana attenuata
ATCCTTACCTTTTTCCCTTAAGAATAAGGTACTGTCAATTTTACCTCTTTTGTATCCATGTTCAAGCAGGAATTTGGATAGTCGTTCATACCATGCTCTTGGGGCCTACTTGAGTCCATAGAGACCCTTGTCTAGCTTGTACACATGCTCAGGACATTCCTTGCTTTCAAACCCTGGAGGTTGTTTCACAAACACTTCTTCTTTCAGGTAGCTATTTAGGAAGACACTTTTGACATCCATTTGATGAAGAGTGAATTCCATATGTGCTGCAAAGGCTATGAGAAGTCTGATTGCCTCTAGTCTTGCAACTGGAGCAAAGGTCTCATCATAATCTATGCCTTCCTCTTGGCTGTAACCTTGGACCACCAGTCTTGCCTTGTTTCTTGTAACAGTTCCATCTTCATCAAGTTTGTTTCTGAAGACCCATTTTGTACCAATAACTGATCTATCTTTGGGCCTTAGAACTAGATGCCAAACTTGACTTCTCTCGAATTGATTGAGTTCATCTTGCATTGCATTAACCCAATCTGCATCCGGCAAAGCCTCAACAACATTTTTAGGTTCAATAAGAGATAAAAATGCATCAAAAGCACACATATTCTTTAATTGTGATCTAGTTTTAACTCCAGATGTTGGGTCAGTGATAATGTTCTCAATGGGATGAGAACTTTGATACTTGTGAGGTTTCACAACCATCTGGTTTCTGCTAGATGTTTCTCCCATGTTCTGTTGCTGAGGAACAGGATCATGAACAGATTCTTTTAAGGATTAGTTTCAATTCCTCTTTGATCAGTTCCCCCTGTCAGGTTGCTCTGGATGGAAGAACCTGTTCCATTACCTGTTCCTTCTTTTTGTGCCTCTTTGCCTGTGCTAAGAATTCAGTCAAATCCTTTACCAATCCAATGGCTTCATCTTCATGTTCCTGTCTATCAGAAAGAATGTTAGTTTCATCAAACACAACATGCACACTTTCTTCTATACACAAAGTTCTTTTATTGAATACTTTATATGCTTTGCTATGTGAAGAATATCCCAAGAATACTCCCTCATCACTTCTGGGATCAAACTTACCTAGGGAGTCTTTTCCATTATTGTGCACAAAGCACTTGCATCCAAATGTCCTAAGATGGGATATATTTGGTTTTCTCCCTTTAAGTAACTCATAGGGAGTCTTCTCTACAAGAGGTATAGTCATGTATCTATTGATAATATAACAAGCAGTATTTACAGCCTCTGCCCAGAAGCTATGGGGCAGTTTACTAGAAAGAAGCATAGTCCTAGCCATGTCTTCAAGGGTCCTGTTCTTTCTTTCAACTACTCCATTTTGTTGAGGAGTCCTAGGGGCAGAGAAGTTATGATCTATACCATGCTCATCACAAAATTTAGCAAACTTAGTATTTTCAAATTCTGTTCCATGATCAGACCTTATGGATGCAAGTTGATTACCTAATTGTTTCTGAGTTTTCCTAACAAAAGTAGTAAACATGTCAAATGCTTCATCTTTAGATGTTAAGAATAGTACCCAGGTAAACCTAGAATAATCATCAACTAGAACCATCACATATTTCTTTCTACCTCTGCTCAAGGTTCTCATTGGACCACAGAGATCCATATGAACCAGTTCCAACGACTTGGTTGTGCTTACCATTTTCTTGTTTTTGAAGGATGATCATACCTGCTTCCCCCTTGCACAAGCCTCACAAACTCTGTCTTCCTTAAACTTGATGTTAGGTAGCCCTATCACCAAGTCCTTAGAGACTAATTTGTTTAGCTGATTCAGACTAGCATGACCAAGTCTTTTGTGCCATAGGAGGGATCATTATCCAAAACACTTAGGCATGTGAGTTCATTATCTGAAAGAGTAGACAAATCTACAATGTAAATATTGTTCACTCTTTTTCCCTGCAAAACAATCTTGTCAGTGGTAAGGTTGATCACAAAGCATTTTGTAGAGATGAATGCTACAAGGTTACCTCTGTCACACAGTTGTGGCATACTGATTAGGCTATATTTCAAGCCATCTATCAAGTAGACATTCTCAATGGAGTGTGAATCTGTCTTACATACCTTTTCCAACCCAATAATTCACCTTCTTCCCATTTCCAAATGGAGACATTACCTCCTTTAGGTCTCAAGTGAATGAAACTGGTCTTGCTTCCAGTCATATGTTTTGAGCAGCCACTATCCATGTACCATATTTGGCTACTTTCCCTTCACTTGGACTTGCAAAAAGAAATCAGGGGTTAGCTTTAGGAACCCAAACTAGTTTGGGTCCCTTTCTATATGGCCAAAAGGGATAAATCAGATTCCTTCTAGCCCACCCAGGCAGCCTATTTTTCTAAGAGAGGGGTATGAGTATTTATTATTTGAGAACAGGCAGGAAATAAGGTAATAAGTACTGACTTTGCACAATTATAGATACTCACAAATCAGAATCAATTAAAAGACCGGACTCCCTTCAAATTAGGGAGTCATTAGTTCAAAACGGGTACAAGTTGTATCAATAATGAAAGGAATTACTTATAAGACTGATTTACCATAATAGGAGTAGTAAAAGCATGTAGCATGTAATAAGGACTAAGTACACGAATATTTTCAAGTAAGGAAAGTACAACTGTTTAAATTAACTAACAGCATATTTGTGCACATAAATAAGGTAGGGGTACAAATTTTAGTTCTGAAAGTTAGTTCAAAGGATCACAAATGAGATTGAAAATTATAGGGAATCAGCACTAAGGAAAGTATCACAAAAGTAAGGAAGCAATTCGAAAAATTAGTATATGAATTACAAGGAAAATACTACAACAAAATCAACAGATTCAGGGAAGATATCGCAGGTCTAAGCGAGATATACACAAAAATCAATATAAAGTATTATGTGGACAATCAAATAAAACAAATAGTCGGACCTATTAAACGATAAATAACATGTGTTGACCAAAAGTCAGAGAAACCTAAGAACAAATTAGAGCAGGAAGCACAAGAGCATATAGAACATACGTGAAACCTAGAAATGTTCATGAGAGACATGCAAACACATCGCAAACAGACTCAAACTTCAAATCGAACCCAGAAGCATTAGGGTTTCTTAACAAAAATGAATCGAGGACAAAAGAAAAGACTCGGGTGATGTTTAAACATGCTAAAAATCTCACGAAGTAATTGCTAAGAATCAGAAAGAAATCCTTTTTGCAAAAGGGATTTTGAAACCCTAGTCTAGAAAATAGAGGAATCGTTTGAAATCAGGAAATCTTTTGAGGAAAACAGGTGAGAACCTTAAAAAAGACACATAGATCAATCACAGATCTAAAAAGATCGGAGGATTTAAGCTAGGGTTTCCAGAGAAAACCGAGGAGGAGAAGAGAGCTAAAAATATAACCGGGCCTTTGGCCGGAAAATGTAAAAATCTTAACTCGAACGGACCATAGGTGGCCGAAAAGCATGGCATGAGATCGGAGATGGGAGTGGACCCGCCTCAGGGTCACTTGAGAGCCTCCACCGGTGACACAGGTGTGAAAGACGGATCCATAAGGTCAATGAAGAGTGGAAACTTCATGGTTTCCGGTGAGGAGATGGCCGGAGAGGGGAGAGACAGAGCTCAGGTGACGAAGGTTCTAGAGAGAGTTGAGAAGGATTCAGAGAGACGGGTGAGAAGTGAGACGGGGGAAAATGAGAAAGGGGGGTAGTCGTTTAGGGGTTAATATGGTAAGTATTAATCTGGGGCCGTTGATTTGAATTAATCAACTGCTCAGGATCGAACGAGGGTTGGGCCGGGTAAGATTTTAAGTTTGGGTTGGGTAACTGGGCTAGTTTATTGGGTTAGGGGTCTGGGTTAATTAGGCTAGAGTTGAAATTTAAAAATGGCTAGTTGTTAAATACCCCATTAAATAGAACAATAAATTATAAAAATGGCTACTAATTAAAAAAATGAAATTTATGCTTAATAAACTAAATTAAAATGATTAATTAGTATTAAAAATATAAATGACTAATTATTGAGTAAAAACATAGCACAAAATATATAATTAGGCCGTAATTGCAAAATTATAACCAGATAGTGCCAATTTGGCTAATTTGTGGAATACATTTGGTCTTAATAGGACCAAAAATGATATAGTAAATCAAGGAATGCTTTTGAAATCATTTGTAATGCAATTTATAATTAATTATTAGAGATAAAAATACTGGATAAATAAAAATAAATTAGTAAACAAATATGAGGAAAATTATAGAAAAATACCAATTGTTATGAAAACCTAATTTTGATGGTCTATATGCAAATTTAAAATAATTTGAGGAAAAATTGGGTATCAACAGCTGTCCCTCTTTACCCGGGAAGGATGAAAGAGTTGTTGGGTAAAAATATGATGGCCAATTTTGACCGAGCGAAATGGTTTGAAGAGATCTAGGCCACACCCTGGTTTCTGAGTTTCCTACATATCACTAATTCTATAGGAATCAGGTCGTATGTAGTTCAGGATCCATCGGCGGAGTATGCTGATGAAGCCATTTCAAGAACGGACGCAACATCTAGGGCTGGGTGAGTGAACGGCTTACGGGAATGGTTAGGTTTGATATGGCTTGAGGGAACTGGAGCGGGATCACTCCTGCTGGGATAGTCGTTGCCCGTCGTCTTACCTGCAAATAGAAGCAATACAAGCGGATACTGTGCATAAATTTAAACATGATGCAAATTCCCGTCGGACCATGAATGTTGTCTTTGGACGGTTAGAAATGGCGTTTTCAGACCATGATGTCCTGGGCCATGGGTTGTTTGGTTCACGATTCGCAGGCCATGAAATGATGTTCTCGGGCTATGAGGATGGTGCCTCCGAACCATGGCGCCTTTGAATAATGATATGCAAAAGATTGAAAGAGATCCTCAAGCCATGACATGGTGTTCTCGGGCTATGAAGATGGTGCCTTCGAACGATGACGCCTTCAGATGAGTTGGCGATATTTCAGCCCATGAAGTATGCAGTAGTATGATGCGGACAAGACAGAGCTTAGTCTTGCGAATTGAAGGGCAAAGCTTAGCCCGTAAGAGAAGCAAGATAAATAGTGCTTGAGATAGCGCTTAGTTTCGAAGAAAATTGGATGAAGAGCTTAGCCTCGAAAGGCAGGAGAGTAGCCTTATGCAAAGATGCGAATGCAGATGGAGGATGAGCTTAACCTCGAAAGGAAAAATGGTAGCCTTATGCAGATTGGAAGGCAGAATGGTAGCCTTATGCAATACAAATGCAGATGGAGACAGTATTTAGCCTCGGAAGGCAGAATGGTAGCCTTATGCAAATCGGAAGGCATAATAGTAGCCTTATGCAATGCAGATGCAGATGGAGGCAGAGCTTAACCTTGGAAGGAATGGTAGCCTTATGCAATGCAAATGTAGATAGAGGTAGAGCTTAACCTCGGAAGGCAGAATGGTAGCCTTATACAAATTGGAGGACAGAATAGTAGCCTTATGCAATGCAGATGCAGAGGGAGACAGCGTTTAGTCTCGGAAGGCAGAATGGTAGCCTTATGCAAGAAATAAAATTTCAAATGACAGTGGAGTTTTCTTTGCTTATAGCGAATTGCGGCGTTGTGATTACAGGGGGCATTGTGACATACGGAACATCACTGGTGTGTGCTGATAGCGAATGTTGGCAAGTGCAACGGTTCTAAGAATCGTATTCTTGAACAATGTTAGCCCCATGGGCGTACAGTATGTTTAATGATTTCGTAATCCTAGTGCCTGCATCCAAAGAAAAATCGTGAGTTTTGTAAGGGGGAGGTCAGATCGTATCCCCGCTGGCTTTGCTTGACTTGTTCAGCTTTGATCTGGTGATATCGTCTATATCATTGGGGTAGCGTTGCTAAACAAAGCAGTTTCAATAATAAACATGCATGATTTTGTAAAAGTATGACATAAATTAAAAAAATAACTTTTAGATGAACCGACGACTGTGACGTAGTTCAGGACATTGCAACCTCTCCTGCTACGGAATTTTGAGGGTCCTCCTCAAAATTCTGCCCCAGTTTGATGGGTTGACAATTCTGACTGCTACTCGTGCGGCGATTGGCTGAAATTACTTCGGAATTTTAAGGGTCCTCCTCATAATTCTGCCCCAGTTCCAATTGCGGGGGGAAATGAAATATTATTGAATTGTGACCGAACCCATAGGGCTACCTACGTATCCCCTCTTAAACGGGAATCAGGTCAGGCGTAGTTCAATTTACATCATATAAGGAAAGCATAAAGATTATACATAGTAACGCTTGACTACATCTGAATTCATCGGCTTTGGCCAGACTTCTCCGTCCATTTCTGCAAGTATGAGGGCTCCTCCTATCAAAACCCGGTGAACCATGTATGGACCTTGCTAGTTGGGAGAGAACTTCCCTTTGGCTTCATTTTGATACGAAAAAATTTTCTTCAACACCAGCTGCCCCGGTGTGCACTGTCTTGGCTTGACTCTTTTGTCGAAGGCTTTGGACATTCTGTTCTGGTAGAGTTGAGCATGGCAAATGCATTCATTCTCTTTCCGTCTATAAGGGCTTGTTGCTTATAACAAATTTTTACCCACTCTGCGTCGTCGAGTTCAGCTTCTTGTATGATCCTTAGGGAAGGAATCTCCACCTCAGCGGGAATGACAGCCTCTATACCGTAAACCAGCATATAGGGGGTTGCCCCGGTTGATGTGCGGACTGTGGTGCGATCCCCTGTAGAGCAAATGATAACTTTGCCACTGTCCGTGCTTCTCTATCATTTTCCTCAGTTTCTTCTTGATATTCTTGTTGGCGGCTTCTACAGCTCCATTCATCTGAGTCTGTAGGATATGGAATTCTTGTGTTTGATCTTGAAGGTTTCGCACATAGCTTTCATCAAGTCGCTGTTGAGGTTGGAGCCATTATCAGTAATGATTGACTCTGGAACTCCGAATCGACAAACGATGCGGTCGCGGACAAAGTCTGCCACGACTTTCTTAGTTACTGCTTTGTAAGATGCTGCTTCGACCCATTTGGTGAAATAGTCGATGGATACCAGGATAAACCTGTGTCCGTTGGAAGAAGCAGGCTCGATTGGTCCAATAACGTCCATTCCCCAGGCGGCGAATGGCCACGGTGAGCTTGTTGTGTTAAGCTCGCTTGGAGGTACCTTTATCATGTCTGCATGTATATGACAGCGGTGGCATTTTCGGACATACTGGATACAGTCTGTTTCCATAGTTATCCAAAAGTAACCAGCCCGGAGTATCTTCTTTGCTAAGACAAAACCGTTCATATGTGGACCGCAGGTCCAAGCATGAATTTCCTCTAGTAACCCGGATGCTTCCTTTGCGTCGACACATCTTAATAATCCTAAACTGGGAGTCCTCTTATACAGTATTCCTCTGCTGTGAAAGAAGTTGTTGGACAATCTCCGTAGTGTGCGTTTCTAGGTAGGATTTGCAAGCTCAGTGCACTCTCCTTTTGCCAAATATTCCTTGATATCATGAAACTAAGGCTTTCCGTCTCCTTCTTCTTCAACATGGGCACAGTAAGCTAGCTGATTATGGATTTTCACCGAAATAGGATCAATGAAATTCTTGTCTGGATGCTGTATCATAGATGATAGGGTAGCCAATGCATCGGCGAACTCATTCTGGATTCTGGGAATATGTTGGAATTATGTCTTCGTGAACCTCTTTCTCAATGCCTGTACGTGATGCAGATATAGGAGTATCATGGAGTTCTTGGTTTTCCATTCTCCTCGTACCTAATGTATAAGTAAGTCTGAATCTCCAATCACTGGCAGCTCTTGAACGTTCATATCAATGGCCATTCTGAGTCCTAAGATGCAGGCTTCATACTCGGCCATATTGTTGGTGTAGGGGAACCTGAGTTTAGCAGACACCGGATAATGCTGACCGATTTCTGATATTAGGACTGCTCCTATGCCAACTCCTTTGAAGTTTGTTGCTCTATCGAAGAACATTCTCCAACCGTCATAGGATCCCGCAATGTCTTCTCCTATGAATGATACCTCTTCATCAGGAAAATACGTTTTTAGGGGTTCGTATCCTCTATCCACGAGGTTTTCAGCAAGGTGGTATGCCAGTGCCTGTCCCTTGACCGCTTTCTGAGTTACGTAAACAATGTCGAACTCACTTAACAGGATTTGCCACTTGGCTAGCTTGCCAATGGGCATGGGTTTCTGAAAGATGTACTTTGAGGGATCTATTCTCGATATAAGATATGTAGTGTAGGCGCAGAAGTAATGTCTCGGCTTCTGAGCTACCCATGTCAAAGCACAACAGGTGCGTTCCAATAGAGAATATCGGGCCTCGTACGGGGTGAACTTCTTACTGAGATAATAAATGGCTTGTTCCTTCCTCCCTGTTTCATCGTGCTGGCCCAGAACGCTGCCGAATGCTCCATCTAACACTGCAAGGTAGAGTAATAAGGGTCTACCTAGCTCGGGCGGGACTAAGACTGGTGGTGTTGACAGGTACTCTTTAATTTTGTCGAAGGCCTTTTGGCAGTCATCGGTCCATTTGGTGGCGGCGTTAACATCTTAAAGATTGGCTCACAGGTAACTGTAGACTATGCTATGAATCAGCTGATGTAGTTAAGCCTTCCCAAGAAACTCATCACATCCTTCTTGTTCCTTGGCGGTGGTAGTTCTTGAATGGCTTTGACTTTCGATGGATCTTGTTCTATTCCTCGATGGCTCACCCAAGCTATTTCCCAGCAGGAACTCCGAATGCACACTTTGCGGGGTTTAGTTTGGTTGTACCTCCGCAGTCTATTGAAGAACTTCCTCAGATCTTCTATGTGGTCAGTGGCCTTCTTGGATTTGATTATAACATCATCCACATATACCTCTATCTCCTTGTGTATCATATCATGGAAAATGGTAGTCATGGCCCTCATGTAGGTGGCCCCTACATTCTTCAGGTCGAATGGCATCATCTTGTAACAGTACACTCCCCACGGCGTAATTAAAGCCGTTTTCTCAGCATCTTCCTCATCCATCCAGATCTGATGATAACCAGCGAAGCAATCTATGAATGACTGTAGCTCATGCTCACAATTATCAATCAGGACGTGTATATTTGGCAAAGGGAAGTCATCTTTCGGACTGGCCCGGTTGAGATCCCGGTAGTCGACACAGACTCTGACCTTCCCATCCTTCTTTGGCACTAGCACAATGTTGGCTAACCATGTCGGGTATTCTACTACCCTGAGAACCTTAGCGTTGATCTACTTGGTGATTTTTTCCTTGATTTTCACACTCATATCAGGCTTGAATTTTCTGAGCTTTTGCTTTATTGGTGGACACATTGGATCGGTTAGAAGTTTGTGAGCCACAATAGACGTACTCAGACCAGTCATGTCATCATACGACCAAGCGAATATGTCCTCATACTCCTTTAGAAATTCTGTGTATTCTTTCTTCTCCGATGGCGATAGGTGAATGTTGATTCGTGCTTCCTTGACGTTTTCTTCATCTCCCAGGTTGACAATTTCGGTCTCGTCCAGGTTGGACTTAGGTCTGTTCTCAAAATTCTCAACTTCTTTGACAATCTCATCAGGTATGTCATCTCCCTCTGAATCAATGTCCATTTGTTGCGTTGTCTCATTGTATGCCACAGTCATTGGTTCATCAAGACAAGTAATAGTAATGTTGTATTGGTAAAGCAAGGATAGAAAACAATAGAAATAAATATTAATTCATAAGAAAAATCAAAAATGCTTTTGATAAATTGAATAACTGTTTTTAACATCGAAGATCTTATTGCGGGAATTTAAAAATGTGAAAAGAAAATATTTAGTAAATAAAACAGTGAATAATGCTTGTTTTAGCCTTGCTACCCCGAGGCTCGTTGGGCTTTGGTTGTCCTGATGGTCCAATTCATGAGATGTGCCCCTCTGCTCAAAGCCTGTATGGAAGGGCCTTCATCCCCCTCCTCCTCGAGAATAACGCAACAGTCCATATTACTGTCCTTTAGAAACAAGTTCTTCAATGCTGCAAGTGCTTCTTCTTCATCTGACCCATAAATAATGTCGGCCTGCTGGAAAGTCTGCTCCAGATGCGGTATTGGCTGCTCTAGTGGGTAGTAAGGACCGCGCCATGGTGGCGACCAGCTATTGAACTCTTCCCAGGTGTATTCATATCCCAAAGCGAAGGTAGTGCCATGTTTCTTGAGTTTTATGGGATTAGAGATTCCTTAGAGGTTCTTGCCGAGCCCTTTACCAGGTTCGTACCCACTCCAACTCAGTATACTCTCAATTTTCTATCCCACCATTTGTCTTTGTCGATAGCATTGACCCGCTCAATATGGTGGTAAGTTTCTCCGCACAACTTCCTTCTTTCCTCGATCGCCGGAATGGTCTGGCGACTGTATATGGGGTTGCTACTGTCGCCGTGAATGATCACTTCCTGGTGATTCCATTCGAACTTTACTGCTTGATGCAGCGTTGATGCTACGGCCCCAGCAGCATGAATCCATGGCCGTCCCAGCAGCAAGTTGTAAGATGCTGGTTCATCTATTACTTGGAAATCGACCTCGAACCAGGTTGGTCCCATCTGCAGGCATAGACTAATCTCACCAATGGTGGACCTCTGAGAACCATCGAAGGCTTTCACTTTGATTGCTCCATCCTTTATCTCATGCAGCCCTTTGCCCAACTTCAGCGGACAAATGTTAAGACTGGAACCTCCGTTGATCAGGATCCTGGTGATGAAATAATCTTCGCATTGCACGGTGATGTGCAGTGCTTTGTTGTGCCCCAGCCCTTCAGGTGGCAGCTCGTCCTCATAAAAGGTGATCTTACGGCTTTCCAGAACTTAATCCTACCATATTAGCCATTTCCCCGCTAGTGATGTTACTTGGTACGTACGCTTCATTTAGCACCTTTAACAAAGCATACTTGTGCGTCTCAGAATTTTGCAGCAAAGAGAGAATGGATATTTGTGCTGGCGTCTTGTTTAACTGGTCGATGACCGAGTATTCCTTGGCCTGTATTTTCCTCCAAAGGTCGTCCGGACCTGTCTCAATGAGGGACGGCCGGTTGGAGGCCTGCTTGCTTGATTCAGCCAGATGTTCAGGGGTATAGACTCTACCAGTTCTTGTCATACCCTGTGTTGCGACAGTTTCTTCAATCTTGACCTTGCTCTTCCTTCTCGCCTCAGCTGTATAGTACCAGGGTACAGCATTTGTATAGAATGATGGCATGGTTGATATTGCCAGTGGGATCGGTGCGGCTCTCCTCACTTCGAATGGAACATGTGCCTTGGGTGGCAAGACTGCAACCTCAAATGGTGCGGGTGCATTTGTCGGAGACATGAATTCAACCTCAATTGGTGTCGGTGTCTTTGCGGATGGCGTTGCTTCAAACTCAAGAGGTACAGACATATTCACCTCAGCGTCCTCAGATGGCTGGATCTAGACAATGATTGGATTGAGAGTAATTTTTGGTTTCTTCGGGTCATCACCTTCTGCGATCAACCCGATTGATCCCTCGGGATCCCAGTTATCTTCTACTTAAATCATGTGGGTAACCCCACCCTTATGGTTTGGAAGAGGGTTGTTGCGGACGTTTGGAGCGGGTTCCTTTGCCACAATGATCTTGTTATCAATCAAAGACTGTATTTTGTCTTTCAAGGAGCGGCATTCATCGATGGTATGCCCTTTCATGCCGGAGTGGTATGCACAGAACTTGTTTGGATTAAGCCACTAAGAAGGATTCTCAGGGGTTGCAGCAAGGATGAGGGTGACATAACCATCCGCTTTGAGCCTCTCATACAGCTGGTCGATGGGTTCGGCGATGGCTGTATACTGTTTTGGAGGTCTGCAATCAAAATTAGGTCAGGGTCTAGGGAAATTCTGGCGTGCAGGGGGTGATTGATAATGGGATGGTTGAGCATTATAAGTTTGGTAGACATGAGCGGGTTGGGAGCATCTGGGTGAGGTAGGTTGGTATATAGGAGGTAGAGATGACTGATAAGTTGGTGGCGGAGCTTGGTATGAGGGTGAAGGTGCTTGGTAATTTGGGGTTGGCTGGTATGTGAGTGGAGGTGTTGGGTAAGCTTGGTATTTAAAGGGAGACTTGGTCCTTTGTGCAACCATCATGGCCCCTACGTCCCTTTTCTTGGACACACTACCGTACTGTAAAGCTTTATTCGTAGCTTGCAAGGCTTCGAAATTTGTAACCATACCACTTTTAATACCTTCTTCAATTCTTTCACCTAATTTGATAATGTCAGAGAACTTGTGGTTCTCAATCATCATCACCCGTTCATAGTATTGCGGGTCCTGAGCCCGAACAAAGAACTTGTTCATTTGCTGCTCTTCTACGGCGGGTCTCACCTTAGCAGCTTCGTATCTCCAGCGAGTAGCATACTCGCGAAATGTCTCCGTGGGTTTTTTCTTCAAATTCTGGATATAGAACATGTCTTGTGTGTTCTCTGTATTAAACCTGAATCTGTCCATAAAGTCAGATGCCATGCCTACCCAGCTTGACCACTTCTTGGGATCTTGGCTGATGTACCAAGATAATGCATCTCCTTTCAAACTCCTCATGAACAGCTTCATGCAGATCCTTTTATCCTTCCCTACTCCAACTAGCTTGTCGCAATATGTCCTTAGATGGACCCTTGGATCACCCATACCATCAAACATTTCGAACTTAGGAGGTTTGTACCCCTCAGGCAGTTCGACATCAGGCTGTATGCAAAGGTCCTCATAGTTCAGCCCCTCGATTCCTTTGCTTCCCTCAACGCCCTGAATCCGGCTGGTCAGTTTCTAAAGTTCCTCGGCCAAGTTCCTGATAAGCAGATCCTTTTTATCAGACTCAGGTGTGCGTGAGATAGGTTGGGTGGAGTGTGGCCTGGTCTCTACGTAGATAGGATTGTTATGGTGGCCTGGTGTATGGGTGTGGAAATGGTCGTTTGTCGAGTTCTGAGGTTCTGGGATGAGTAGTAGAGTGTTGTTTGAGGTATGGTAGGTGTTACATTGGTTCTTTGGTGGAGCAGCGTGATAATGAGGCGCGGGATGATTCTGCTGTTTTGGGATATTTTGAGGAGGTGTAGGGTTTTGAGCGTTGGGGAAGTTGATATCTGGGGTGTTGAGGGAAAATGACAGGCTTGCCAGATTTCGAACTTGATCGAGCTCTTCCTGGAATTTCAACAGTTTCTGTTCAAGCTGTGACACATTCTCGTTAGAAACCCGAATACCCTGGCCATCAGTGGCCTCTACCCGCTCACCTGTGTTCTCCTTCCTGATGTTGTTTAAATCTTCCATTTTATTCTTGCCTTTGCTCTTGCCTTTAGTGGGACTAAGAGGAGGAGTGGGTGGACGGCACCTGGATCTTGTGAAATAAGATAATGATGCTAGAGTGCACGAACAAACCTTTGGGGAGGGGAATAATAAAAACAAATAAAACAAAAGGTAATCAAGTCAGTGAGGATTATAAAAAGTGTTGCCATATTTAAACACACAGTGCAGGAATGTAAAGCATGTCCTAAGTTGGGAACCTCTTTGTGCCGGAGGTAGGCCTAGCGACAAATAGACTTGGAGAACTTTTAATGCCAATAAATGCTTCATTTCATAACGTAAGAACAGACGAATCCCAAAACGATACTGAAAAAATGATAAAAATGAGTTACTATTGGCACTTGACCTTATTACATTTAGAAAGCGAATAAGCCTAAATCTATTTGGTCTCAGGAGGGCCTTCCTCATGTTGAATGTTCTTGTTGATCAAATCCTCCAGCTCGCGTAGGCTCATTAGTAAGAACGTCTTCGCCAGATGTCCTTCTTTGTTTCCCTCAGTGCTCTGGTAGTCGTTGACTCTTTTCCTCATTTTTCCTTCCAATTCTAACAGGCTGTATTCCAGATAATCTAGCTTTTCGCTAGTCTTTACGGCCCTTTCTTTCCATTCATTGATTTGGTCATCCGATGGAAGATTCCTCCACCAGTCTAGCAAGAGTGGGGGCATGTTAACCATTCCGAAGCTGGGGACCTCGTGCCTCATTTTCTGCAAAACAAAGGGTTAGACCTTACCCCCACCAGACTCGACTATTTATACATTTATGATCAGCATATCGGCATTTAGTTCTCCAAATTAATTCACAGAACGTGATGATGTCTGTTTGGGTTTAGGGAAACCCAGTGGACTTTTGGACAGGGCTATCTTAAAGGATCATTATGTGGACAACATAACTGACCTGGCTAGGTTTGATCATGATGCATGCGCAATTTAAACAGAGTAAGGTTTCTATGGGGTTTTAGACTGGTACCCTTGAGCGGACAACTCAAGGGGGAAGGCATAGAACTATCGACTGCACCGCTGATCGACTAGTTTTACCGCAAATAAGCCTTTCCGAATTTAGGAGGGTAAGGATATAGGAAGGGCGCAACCACTCATCAAGTGTTGCTTTAGTATTTGTTTGGCACGAGTGGAGTATGATGTTGAGCATGATTATGTAATAATTAAAAGCACGTTGACATGTATTTGCACGTTAAGAAAGCGATAAATACAGCAGTTTTATAATTTAAAGCAGTTCTAAAGGAAGGAAACAAGAAAGATATGTCAGTTTTGCTTTTGAAAAAGAAATTAAACGCTTAAAGGAATTAAACAAATAATTGCACACAAGGGGGGTTACAAATTCACAAAAACGGTATGAAATGGAAAAAGCCTAAAATCCCCAGCAGAGTCGCCATGCTGTCGCGTCCCTTTTTTCTCGCGAAATCGGGTTTATGAAATTCTTGATTGGGACAACTCTTTCCTTTTGGAAAGGGGGTTTGCATTTTTTGAAGAGTCTCCACCTAACTATTTAAGGTGCATTAGGGCATCTATAGGGTTCATTTATAACTACGTTTGGTAACCAGAGACAGGGTAAGGGCTTGAAATTATCCTAAGGGGAAGGTGTTAGGCACCCCTCAGGATCCACTAGTGTGGTTCCAGGCCAAACAGTTTTGTGTGAATTTGTACAATTAGCAAATAAACAAGTATGGCTCAAATAAGTAGGGGATTTAAGTTTAAATACACAGGTTTTTAAAAATAAGCAATTAAAAAAAGCAAGATTTTGAAAAGAATTACAATATAAGCATGTTCGGAAATGTAAAGGGTATCCTAGGTTTGTTTGTAATATGGATTACATCAATGCAATACCCAGTATGACACTCCTCTAAGAGGGGCTACACGTGATATTAACGCACCGGTCATCATATCCATATCTACCCTTTTCCACCCCGTGAAGGTAATTAAAGCGAGGGTTGTCTCGACCCCTATTGCATGCTGTTACCCGTCCTTTCCTATAATCCTGGAGGAGTTTAGGATTTCTATCCTATGAGGGAGGTTCTAGACAGACCCTCTGGATTAAAGGCAAAATACTAGGCGACAAATAAGAACACATAGGACTGCATTTAGGGGGAGAACACAGAAAACAGATAGAAGGCTCAAATATAGACAGCACGACTCATACACAGATAAGGTCCACATTTGAACTCACAATCCTAAAGCATGGTATCTAAGTGATTTTAAAACATAACAGAGGCAGATTTGATCTGAAACTCAGAAAAGGGGTCCTAATAAATTTTGCCTACTGATTTTAAACCAGTTGATAATTAAGCAGCATACATAAAGAAGCATGTTTCCAGTTTTGACAGGTTTAGCACCTAAGGCTTGCCTAGGTGTAAAACAGTGTTCCAGTTATCAGGGTTACTTAGAGAAGACTGTTTGAAGTGTATTACTAAACATGTTGTTCTAAATGTTCAGAATTCCGGAATTATTACCAGCTGGGTTAATCTATTTTTTATCAATAATTAAACTAGAGATGCCTAAGCGGATGTGAATGCAATTCTAAAGGCATGATATCTAATGCACAAAAAATGTAGAGCGATGTATATGCAGGACCTGAGCAGGATTTTTTTCTAAATGCATAAATGTTACATACTTTCAGAATATGCAGAAGATATGGAAATGACCTGTTTATTAGCGTTGTTTTTATCCTAAGGCAGGATCTCTAAGTGTACATGGCAGCGCATAACATAATGGTAAAGTGCTAGTTATTAGCAGATTTTAACAAATGATTTTATAAGGATGCACATGCTGAAACAATAAACATGGGACCTAAGAGCATAATTTCTAATGCATGTATGAATCCTAAGCATCGTTTCTATTGCACAGTTAGGAATATAAACCTAATAACATGTTTTCTACACTTAACAACTATAGCATGCATGTTTACCCCTCTCCATCCCCATAGAGTTTTTACAATAATTATTACAAAATGTTTGCACATATTACATAATTGAAATAATAAAAGAAGCAGTTATACTATAGGGAGCCTACTGATAGGCCCAGAATCTCCAGAATGCCTCAAATGCCATTAGTTCACAGCCTTTCACATGATCGAGGTGTGTCAGAGTTCCGTAAGGATCTCAAGGGATCCCTGGCAGTACTCATACCTAGATTCATAACCAAATTGAGCAAGTGCAGTGTGGAAGATCCAGCCTTAATGTGTCAGAGTTCAGAGGGAGCTCATAAGGGTCCCTAAGCAGTCACACATTAAGGGGGCAGAACCTAGACTTCTAAGAGTATATGTGAGAGTGCTTGACATAGGTTTAAAAGAGTTGAGTTGGAAACAGTTTTGACAATGATTAGTTTGAAATATGTTTTGGAAAACAATAGAAGAGTTTGCCTTAGTGAAAACCAGTTTGAAGAAGAAAAGAAACAGGACAATCAGCAACTCAAAACCAAATCAACATACATAGTTCAAACTTAAACAGGGAAAGGAGGAATTGGGAACAAGTAGTTCATATGTGAAAGCATATTTGCACACAGGTTAACACTAGAGAAGTACTATAGAACTTAAATAGTCACAGCAATAGTCTATCACAAAGTGTTTATGCCAGGAGCTTAACAGCATTAGATTGAGGGGTGCTAAATGGAGTTACACATTAGGTTTAGGGGGAAGGGTTCAGGATCACATAGTAACTAGGCGTCACGAACAC